>NC_056739.1:1928287664-1928307664 GCF_019279795.1 Protopterus annectens | reverse complement strand
CAGCCCCCTATATGTTAATTTTTCTCACTGATGTAATTGCTAGTAAGAATAACTTTCCAAGTGTTTTTTAGGCAGGAATCTTGCAACATGGCCCTCATGATTTAATAAAATAGTAAGGTGATGGACCATAGGTGTAAACTCTAAGACAATTCCTGCTCTACAACCTTACAAGACACAACAAATCAGTGCCTCTGTCAGGGCACAGGCATGGTGTTGGTGCATTGACTGAATGTTTTATCACTTTCTCTAGGTTTTTTTTTTTCTTTTTGCACAAATTTACACTGCTTTCCATTTTGAGTACTTTTAACCAAATAAGTGTTTGGAACTTATTAAAAAACATGCCATGATTTCTTCATTGCTCAGATAGATATACCTGGTTTCCTAATACGATGTTCTTTCTACACTCCATACTAAACGTTTAAAACAGTTAAGTACCCATTCAACAATTTTTCACACCAACTACGTAGCAATTGGGCATTATCAAGTGACAGGTGTCCAGATTGTGGAACTATACTAATTTTAATTTGTGTTGTGAAAAGGGAGTAGGATTTCCTGCCCTTTTTATGGGTCACTTATCTGATTTTCAGTTTGGTCTTTGATGCGTGGGATTTTCTTTATGTTTTGGATGTGCTTAAGTGCTGTTAAACTAGTTTATTATAATCCCAGATTTTTTGGTCTCTGTTGTTCACTGCAGCTTCTTTGTCCCTCTCTTTTAAGTAAATGGGCCATAACTGTTTTAGGGACTAAGATGCTTGCTGTATAAAATATCATGCAATTTACATGGCTATGTCTGGTTCATCTGTTTTAAGTTTTCAAGTGCGTGTAATGGTCTTTTTATCAATATGGTATTATTAACTGAAATTACAGAAAAGCAATTGGAATTAATTGCCCTCAGATCTGTGATGTTTTGGAACCACTAAAACCTGCAGATTTTTGATGTTACTTATAAGACATTATGGGCGGCTGTCTAAAATATTAACTTCTGTAGTCCAGATGGTTATTGGGGATCAAATGTGCTACAGCTGTCTGAGAGCAAAGGTATAGCCAGGCATACTCTTTGTACTCTATTGAGGACATTTTTTTCCTAAGCATCACATCATAATGGATTTTTTAACGTCATAGTATGTCTATGATTATCTAAATAAATGCCTTTAACAACAGGTGCTATATTGCTAATTCAAAAGCAATATCTTTAATAGTTTTAGAGGAAACAGCTGAAAATGTTACTTACATTTATTAAATGCTTGGTGAGGCCACATTTTGAGAGATTTGTCTATTTTTTAAGTGATCGGTGTCCAATGGGGTTAGCTGTTAAACACTATTGTTCTGGTTATATTTTATATTTAATATTTTGCCTGTTTTTCAACTTGCATTTGAATGTTAGTACCCCACAATTCTGTTGCAATGGGTAGAGTTACATAATTATGTATGCAAATGTTATGTTAAACAGCATACTGATTTTTTGGCCAGTTGTACCTAGTTTTCATTGGACTTTGTCCAGATTTGTGATGTTTCCAGGTTGAGAGCTATGCTCTGGTGAGAATGAGATGTTGGGAGGGCTGTATGAACTTGCTTTACAGTCATGTACGAATGTAAAATTATTTTCTCAATGAGACCCAAGTGATGTCAGTAGTGCACAGACTCTTACTCTTCCAGCTATACATTCACACACAAGTTGACTGCAGTGAGATTTGAAGACCTATCTAACTACCTATCTACGTAACACATTACTAAACACAAGCACCATGGCACAAGTCAGACTTTTCCACTGTTGTACAGCACTTTATAGCAGATGACAACATCAGTATATTCTGTAAGAAGCTGTTGGGAGACCTGTATGAAATGGCTATGTAGTTATGTACAACTGTAAAAATGTTTGTTCTCCATGAGACCTGATTGCTTACAATAAGATACAGACTCATGCTCTTTTGACCACACACACACACACACACACACACACACACACATACACTTAAGTTGACTGCAGTGAGATTAGAAGCCCTACATAACTAGTTACGCAAGCGAGAGAACACTGAACTTAATGCAAGTGTCACAGCACAAGTCTGACTTTTACATTGTTGCAGAACACTTTATAGCTAAGAGAGACAAGATACTCATGTATGCTCATTTGTATGATAACTCAAATCCAGCATTAAGTAAAAATCTGTAATATGTGTTAAAATGTATTTTGTAATTTTTTTATATTAACATTTGCACAGCATGCAGCTTAGCGCAAATACAGTGATACGCATAATTATTTTAAAATTAATGGAAGTTGCTCCAAAGATAAGAGCAGCATAAATTAGAGCTGTGAAGCAACTGTGTGTGTAGCACACACCTCATAGGATATGTAGATCATAGTTCCAGTCCCACATATTTCTCCTAATGGTAAAAATTAATAAACAGTTTTTACAATAATAATGCATGCAGGACTTTGCCTGTCTGGTTTGCACATTGCTCACTTGTGCTCAAACACGGCATAATGCCACAGACAATAAGGAGACATTGTCAGTTTCAAAAAGATACATTGTTACATCATTTGCCTACCATCATGCAAGCACACTAAGCTCCATTGCATGTCAATCAGCATGCACACACAACACCTGCAGACAATAAAGATACATTGTCAATTCATTTTTACATGTTAGGTTTGCCATCACACAAACACGCTAAGTGGCGTTGCATGGTGGTCAGCACTTATACATGGTAATAAATGTAAAAAATACACTTCCAGCCTAGCTCTCCCTGTGGCAACTGGTGTAAGTTAATGGCCACAATGCAGATAAGTCAGAGTTCTAATACAGCAAACTCTAAGTTTTATTAATTCTGGTCCACTGTAATTTCTATCAAAATAATTGTGCATAAAAATATGTATAGCAGGTGGCTTGGGCATACACATATATATATATATATATATATATATATATATATATATATATATATATATATATATATATATATATATATATATATATATATATATCATATATATTATATGTCTTACTCTGGGTATCAGTACAATTGTGGTTCTAGAATTAAAAATGTATTTTCTGAACTTTTATGTCACACACATATATGGTTGACCCCCTCAACTCTTTAATGTGTCTATATAACTAATGAACATGTCTGGCAAACATGCCCTCAGTAGCAAAGAATACTCTGGACAGTAATGAGTACAAAAATCTACTGTTATCTAGTCTTTCCTGTGGCAACAGGTGTAAGTTCATAGCCCCAGTGCAGGTAATCCAGGGTTTTAATCTAGTATATTCACAATTTTGTTTATCTTGTTCCACTCAGTTTTTAAAAATAAATGACATTATACAGATAATTATACATAATAATAACTATGTGTAGCAGTGACTATCATATGAATTATATGTCTGTGAAGGTATCCTGAAATTATGTTTCTATAATTAAAAGTTTATTTTCTGCCTTGAGATGGACTTCATACGTCAGTGATAGTCATATGCACATGAATGTGTAAACCAGGACCTTGTCAGGTTGTACACACGCAAGTAATAATGCCTGACAGGATGTGTGTTAATGTGTAATTAACACCCATCCAGAGGTGTTATGAGGCCCAACACCATACCCTGGAGGGCATTATTGTGCTTAGAAAATGGGTTCTCTATAAAATCATTGTGTTTTACTTACTCGTTTATTTTTTTAAGCACTGTATTACTTTTTATGTATTTTTTATGTAGAATAGTTCCTCCACATTAAAATTCTAATAAAACTTCATTGTGGTACCAACTGGTTACCCAGGTATCACAATAAAATGTAAAGCAACTCCATAATATCAAACCAGTGGTGTACCAGTAATCTAATATTAGAACAACACAGCTGCAATAATGTTTCATTTGAATAAAGGATACAGCATTGGCAAGACATTTAAACTGTTGCTACAGCAGTATGCACCATACAAGTAGTCAGAAGCAGTCATTATGCCAACTTTAAATTCTCCAGAAAGGTGGAGAAGCAAACAAAAGGTGCAATGGTGAAACTCAACTGAACAAACAAGTCAATGGGCACAACACCTGACATATGGTGGCCAGTTAGTTCATGCATCCTCATATAAGTTTTATCCCACACTGAATACATACATAAGACATTTGGCAACATACTGATTCCTTAAATAAAGGTTTATTAACCAACAAAATACTTTATAGTAGGGGATTTTAATTTGGCATAAAGATGTCTTCTGACTACTTGTATGTTGAATGCTGCTGTAGCAACAGTTCAAACCAAAAACTGTTCACAAACAAACCAGACACAGTGTATCAACTGCAGCACAGATTGATTATGCAATCACAAATTCCAATCAATGCTCCAAATGTGTCTCTGCAGCTTTCTTTTCAATCTGCCAAGTGATCAAAAAAATTAGTCCATGCCTTACAAATCAGAAAGGCAGCATTAGCAGAGTCAGTGATTTGTGCCAGCTGCAGATCCATCAGGTTCACTTTTGATCACAGCAGCAGGCAGGCTGTAACAACCCAGATTATACCAACTGAAAGAAATTAGGATGCACAAGACTTCTAGCCCCTTACTGACCTCCTAAAATTATAACTAGAAAAAGCTACTCATGTCCCACTAGACTATGTTATTAGGAGCCAGCAGCTGACCTGGCAAATAGTGGGCATAAGGCAGAGAACTAATCCATCTTGATCAATCTCACTGTTCACTCTCTCTCTCTCTCTCATACACACATACACAGCCTCTTCTGCTTTCACAAACACATACATATACATGCACAGTCTCTTCTGCTTTTATACACTCATTCACTTACACATACAGACAGAAAATTAAACACAGCCATACATATGCATACACACACATACACTTTTTTCTGTTTATTTTTTTTACATTCGCTAAACTTTTATACTTGCTAAACTTAAGCAGAATTTTTCACTGTATATTGCACTTTGGAACTGAATTTTTACCATATCACTGCTTATTTGAAATGCTTTTTTTCCTGAAATTGTTGCACTTTGTTTGCTGTAGACTAGATTAATACCTGCTGAATCTAGTTCTGTTTGTATAACTTAAGCACTAAACCAGGCCGTCTTTTGTTGGAGTGGGTTGCCCTGCACCCTAGTGGCAGGACTGTGCAATTAGAACTCATATGATTGAAGGTTGCTGGAACAGGGCTCAATTTTCATCTTTTTATTGGTTAATTTGTTTAAATCAATTTGCTCTCATTTGCTACATAAACACTGCATTTGCATGGGTTTGCACTTGTTTGTGCATTGCACACTGCAACACTGCAATGGACACCATTGATGGTTATAGATACAAACACCTTTGCCTGCAAATTTTCCCTTAGTACTCTGCTGGTGCTTCATTAGTGAGTTCTCACGATTCGGTAAAGCTCCTAAGGTACCAACACAGATCCTACACACTAGCCCTTCTTATTTTTTGTCCACTTCTTCTGTCCTCTACCTTATTTGGTCCTTCCTGTCCTCTCCCTGCTTTCTGACCACATCAACTTACCTAGCATTATGGAAGGACAATTTCCCACAGTTTCTCCAGCCAACCTGGTCAACATGAGCATCCTCAGGCAATGTAGCAATTGCCTCATATACACTGACAACCCACTTCTTCTAGTCCACACAAATTCATTATGTGAGAGATGCATCTATATCAAGAACCTAGAATCCAGGCTCTCTTGCTCACCAGTCAGTTCATCTGATACTAGGAAGGTTGTCAGTTTGCACACCTCACCTCATGCACCTACCAAAGTAACGTATAAACCTACATATGTGGAGGTCCTTACCAGAAGTTTACCTAAACATCATGGACATCTCAAACACAAGCATGCTTCACATAATACATCCCCTGCAGAACATAGTACACATAATATATCACATACCAGTGTCGTACCAGTCAAGCTCTTAAGGCATAACACAAAAATAAACATCTTAGTCATAGGCGACTCAATTGTGAGACACACAGATGTCCCTCTCATCAGGCTGGATAAGGAAAAGGTCACGGTCAGCTGTCTGTTAGGCGCCAGTATCCACCGCATCACACATGCACTCAAGACTCTCAAGAACAGGCACTGTTATGACTCCATCATATTCCATGTTGGTGTGAACGACTTGAACTATATGAAGAGAGACATGAATGAGCTCTCCTATTATGTTTCTCAGGCAAGTATGCCCCTATCCTTAAGCAGCATTTTATCTTTACCTAGGATGATACCGCAATACAGACAGAAAATGATTGATTTAAACAATTGGCTTAGTTTCTGATGTCATTCAAAGGGGATCCATTATCTGTCAGCCTGCGGATGACATGGTCAACAGACCTCAGTTCTTTGCCAGAGATGATCTCCATCTGTCACCCCTGGGATTTCGGTTACTGGTTAAGACTCTTGCCAGCCCCACAGTGCCTTTTGTAGGCAATGCTACAACAGCAAAATTCTCAACGTAAAAATACCCGCTAAAAACAACCTCAGAGTTATGCTGCTAAACGATAGGAGTCTAAATCAGAAAATGCACTCACAGGAAGCAGTCCTCACCTTGGAAGATGCTGACAATTGTGCAGTGACTAAGACCTGGTTTAAGGCTGCAGATAGCACCCCAGCTATACCAGGTTACATTTCCTTCCAAACAATCAGACTACAAATTGAAGGCATGAGAACTAAAGGAGGTGGCGTGTCAATATTCATTAAAGATAAATACACCTCTAGATTGGTTAAACATCACAATTTCCTTGAATTACATCAGGTGCAATTGACTGTAGGTAAGACCCCTCTTCAGGCTATTATCAGCTATAGGACCCCTTCATGAATAATGACATCCACTCAGCCTACTTGGATCTACTTGAGTCAATCAAGATACAACCAAACACCCTGGTGTTGGGTGACTTTAATTACTTGTCCATTGACTCGGTAAATTATATGTCTTCTAACTCACTTGCCCAAAGGTTCCTGGATTTCGTTAACTCCAGTGCCCTAGACCAGCTGGTTGACACATGCACAAGGGCACATGCACAATGCTCAAACATCCTGGATCTGGTGTTCACCAACACGGGGGACTACTGCACCACCCCCAGTGTGTGGCTATCCCTGGTGAGATATGACCACAAATCAGTCTCACTAGAAGTAACTATAACAAAAGACCCCCATTAGCAAAACTAGACTAAAAAACTTCTCCAAGGCCAATTACAATCACTTACGTGATGGCATAAATAGCTTCATAACCCCTCTCCCCACTGATGGAACAGACACCTAGGCTGAGTTATACAACAATGCTTTATATGATCACCTGTACAATTTAATTGACTCTGTTGTACCTGATAGAACCAAAGCAAGCTATACAACAGGAGAAAGAAATTGCTAAGAGTAGGAAGGAACAGTCTCAAAACTAGAAGCACTCCCTCCTTAGCTTAAACAAGAAAATAAGACTCCTAGTGAAGTCTTCCAAAGATAACTAGAAATCCAAATTAGCTTCCCTAACTAAAGATAGCCACAGGGCATTCTTTAGTTACATCTGTAACATCAAAGGTAAGGCCAAGATTTGCACTGAACTCATAGTTAATGGTGCTACAGATACAGAATTCCCTGAACACCACTTCAAGTTCATTATAATTGAATAAGTGCAAAAGAATACAAGAGGTGGTCCCTGGCAATTGTTCTTGGAGAACCTTGAGCTGTATTGGATTTTGTACCTGGATGCAGTAGGGTTCCCAGGTTTAAATGAAATTGTATCTATAGGATGTGTGTTAAAAATGAAGGCAAAACTGAGATAGCATAGATTTATACACATACATATGTGTTAATGGTCTTATACACACATATTTACATATTTACATTTTTAGTTGTTTTTTTAAATATGTGCTTTTTCACATTCATATTTATGCATTATTTTCCTAAATAAATATATGCATATATTTTTTTCTGGGGAATCTACTAATGGTTATATGTGTTTTTAACTGTTTTTATAGTTTTATACGTTGTTGCTTTAATTCATTAATTGGTGTTTGTCATGTGATAATGCAAGTTCATAGGTTCATAGGTTGGTACTAGGCTATCAGCCCTAGGGCCTATACAAGCCTAGCCATAACAATTCCCTGGCTATTTCTTCCCACATTATTTACTTTCCTGGACCCCTGTCTAGCAGGGCGACTGACATGATCCCTGGGGTGAATTTCCTTTCTCCCATCCAATCGTCAAGGTTCCTCTTGAAGAGGTCCAAAGAGGCACTCTGCTTGACATGTATGGGCAATCTATTCCAGAGTCTGGGGAGTCTCTGGGTCAGGAACCTATCCCTCCAGCATGTTTTGTTTATTGTGATGACAAGGTTTAGATCCCTGGAGCATGTAGCTCTGAGGGATTTTTTTAAGTGTAGCATGTCCAACAGCTCTGGATTTGACATGGCCTTGTATGTTAAGCAGAGATCGCCTCTGAGTAGACGATATGCGACAGAGTATAGCTGGAGTTTTTTAAGGTGGTCCGCGTAGGGCATCTGCTTTAGGCCTATGATTCTTTTAGTGAGGTATTTCTGAGGCCTTTCCAGTTGTTGCAGATGTCTTGAGAGGTACATACCAAATGGGGCGTTGTATTCTATAATGGGTCTAATGAGGGATGAGTACAGTGGGACAATGACCTCCTTTTTTCTGGATGAAAAGCCCTTCGTGATGAGGTGTGCCACATAGAAGGATTTCCTGACTGTTGTGGCGATGTGGTTATCGAAGGTGAGACCACTGTCCACCTGTGTCCCTAAGTCTCTTATCACACTTTCTTTGTTTAGTGTACTGCCACCTATATGGTAATTCATGGATACATGTTTTTTCCCAAAGCGGATAACAATACATTTCTTGGCATTGAGCTTGAGCCCATGGCTCTGGCACCAAGCATCTGTTTCTGTAAGGCCCTTTGTAGAGTATCCACATCATTTGGGATTCAATAATGGCTCCCAGTTTGCAGTCATCTGCAAACTTTGTTAGCCAGAGTCCCTTAGTGTTGACCTGTACTTCAGAGAAGTAGATACCAAACAAGAGCGGCCCCAGGACTGAACCCTGAGGTACTCCACTTGTCACTTGTCTGGAGCTGGATTTGGAGTCGACTACTTTTACAGTGTGGGTTCTATCAGTAAGCCATTTAGCAACCCATTGGGTGACATAGGGATTAATGCCCAACTTAGTAAGTTTATCTATGATTCCAGAGTGGGGGATGGTGTCAAAGGCCTTGGCAAGGTCTAGATAGGCTGTGTGGACCATCTTACCCTTGTCCATGGCTCTGGAGACTGATTCAAAGAAGTCAATCAGGTTCAGGAGACAAGATCGGCCCTTCACAAACCCAAACTGGGTGAGGTCCAGTGTTTGAAGGTTGCCAATGTCTTTGTTTATAAGTTCCATGATAATACGCTCCATGGCCTTGCAGATAAGGCTTGTCAGACTGATGGGACAGTAGTTTCCGGGATCCAAGGTGGATCACCTTGTGGATTGGGATAACTGTAGCTCTGTGCCACTCAGTGGGCACGAAACCTGAGGTGAGGCTATGATTAAACATGACACTTAGGTGAGGTGCCAGTTCATATTGTAGTTCATGTAGTACACAGCCCGGGATGTCATCTGGTCCCATGGATGCTGTATTCTTGGCTTTAGAGAGTGTGTTTTGTACCTGTGTGGCCATTATTACTGGAATTTGGCAATCTTCCGGTATTGAGATGGGCCATTTAGGGTGTGAGAGGGGTGTGAAGTTGGCACTGAATCGATCTGCCAGGATATTGGCAATATCCTTCGGATCAGTATATTTAATGCCATTCTGTTTTAGCTCAGAGCAGATCTGAGCATTGCCATTTAGATTCTTGACATAGTTATAGAATGCTTTGTGGTTGTCTTTGGAATCTTTGGCAATTTTATTTTCGTAACTAGCTTTGGAGGATTTTATGAGGCATCTCAGTTTCTTACTGAGGCTAGTAAGGAGTTTTTGCATCCTGGGATTTTCCTCTTTTCTGCAAAAGTTTCTTCCTTTTGTTGTAAAGTTTGTTTATGGCAGGGGACCACCAGATTGGCTTCCTTTTTTGGATGAGAGCATTTTGGTTCTATTTGGGATGGCACGATTCATGCATGAGTGGATGTGCTCGTACAGTGCCTTAGTGTAGGATCAGCAGTTGAACTTTCAGTTCCCGTCTGCATGGGTGTCATGAAGTTTGTCACTTCTGACTTGAGTAGCATGAAGTTGGCTTTGGAGAAGTTTTTTATGGTGGTTTCTTTACTGGGGGTTGGGGTGGGATGTGGATGTTAAGGGTGATTAGCTTATGGTCAGACCTGACTAACGAGGGGGTGACCATAGGTATGGAGCATTGATTTCCCATGTTGGTAATGACCAGGTCTAGGATATTGGAGCACCTGGTGGGACTATGGATTAGTTGATCCAGGGCGTTGGAATTTATGAATTCCAAGAACCGTTGCGCAAAGGTGTTGAGACATGAGTAGTTTTCCCAGTTAATGGCAGGGTAGTTAAAATCACCCAGTATTAGGGTGTTTGGTTCTATCTTAATATTTTCCAGTATGTTTAGAAAGGTGTAGTGAGAATCTTGGGGTATGGTGGGGATCTGTAGCAAGCTACAATTTGGATTGCAGTCTTACCTAGTGTTAGTTGCACTTGGAGAATTTCAGACACATTGTGTTGGCCAACTAGCCTGGTGGTGTGAATATCCTTGGTGAATATTGACACTCCTCCACCTTTAGTGTTTCGGTCCTGGTTTGGTGGCCGAAAAGTGTGGTAAGAGTTGTAACCTGGTATTGCAGGGGTGCTCTCTGGAGCCTTGAACCAGGTCTCAGTTACTGCACAGATATCGATGTTCTCCATTTTTAGGAGTGCCTTGAGAGAGTGCATTTTGAGGTTTAGACTTCTAGCATTGAGTAGCATTACCTTCAGATTTTGCATGCTTGTACCTGTTACAGTGGTGGTTTTGTCCTTTGAAGTTTGCCTAAAAAAGGCACTATAGGGTGGCAAAAGCCTTAGCCAGTAACCTGAATCCCAGGGGTGACAGGTGCAGACCATCTCTGGCAAAGCATCGTGGTCTGTCAATCATGTCATCCCAGGCAGACAGATACTGGATCCCCTTTGAATGACACCATAAGCTTAGCCAATTGTTGAAGTCAATCATTTTATCCTTATATTGTGGTATCATTCTGGGCGAAGGCAGGATGCTACTCAGGGCTAGGGTCATACCTGCCTGGGCCACATGATCCAAGAGCTCTTCCATGTCTCTTTTCATGTAGTCCAGGGAGGTACGTCTCAAGTCATTCACTTCAACATGGACAATGACAGAGTCATATTTGTACTTGTTGTGGAGTGACTTGAGTGCATGCGTTATGTGGCAGATCCTGACACCTAACAGGCAGCTGACTGTAATTTTCTCCTTATTCAACCTGGTGAAATGGACATCAGTGTGCCGGACTATAGAGTCACCTATGACTAAAGTGTTAGGTACATTGTCTTGCCTTAGGGGCTGTTGCTGGGTGGCACACTGGTGTTGTGAACTATGTGACACATTGGTTGTGATTGGTGTTTGTTTGCATTTCAGCTTCAGAGGTCTTTGTTGCTTGGGCAGGTTACAGTTAAGGGCCTCTGCATATGTGGATTTAGTGTTGCTATATGTGGGTGTTGGTGGTGCGGGTTTAGAAGGGCTATGTGTTGCTTGAGGTGTAGTGTGGGTGTTAACCTTCTCCTCTTGACTGTTTAGCACAATCTTGGGTGGAGAGAGCTTTGCTTCCATTTTGGCTATGTAAGTGCATCTCTCACAGGTTGTAGTGTTGGGTGGTAGGAGGAGAGGGTTGTCTGTGTACATGAGGCAATTGCTGCATTGCCCCAGTATGCCCAGATTCACCAGGTGGACAGGAGAAATCACCGGAAGCTGACCCTTGGACATGCCTGGTTTGGGGCTTTTTTTTTTTTTTTTGTAAAGTATAGGAGCTGTTTCCTTAGCAAGGTACTTTGCAATTATAGGCTGTTTAGTGCCTACTATTAATTTCTCCTTGTTAACAAGGAGAGTTCAGTGTTCGTATGAGTTTAAGGCTTCCTAGTGCTTTCCAGCAGGTATTAGAGAAAGTGCTAGTCACAGGGATGCTTAAAGGTAAGATTGAAAAGAATGCACTCTGCAGTGTGCACTAGAGAAGTTAGATGTGAAAGTAGGTAACTTGAGTTTTACCTGTTTAAAAAGTTAAGGTTTAGTGGAGAGTTACTATTTTTAAAACAGCAAGATGGATTGAAAGGGGTGGTCACTTTTGTATTTTGGTACTATGAAATACTGTAGGATGGCCAATAAAATTTAAATAATTGAAGGGGTGGGATTTCAAAAATGATGATTTTGTGATTACTCACATAAGCCAGTGAAAGTAGAGAGAAATGAGATATATGGTCAGATTAACATAAGAGGCGGGCAACTAGAAAGACAGTGGCATTTAACAAGACAACTTAAATGGCTGGGAGGGCGGGAAAAATTCTGCCTGACTCAGAACAGAGTGAGCTGTGGTCTCTTTTGAAGTTTTAATATGCTGTTAAAACAGAATGCAAGCAAAACACAAGGTAAAGAAAACAAACTACAGTATTCAAAATATAGAAAGGCAATACAGTAATACAAAAAATAAAAGCAAACTAACCTTTCCTTCACAGCAAAGTGTAGCAGAGTCTGGATGAGCCTTTCTGGTAAAGCTCTGAAATGTTTTAGTTTACTCTTTAAATAGAAATTTTTGTTCCTAGCTCCACCCCCTCTGTTAACAAGTGATTAACCTTAAGTGACCTCTTCTGTCTTATGTTATATATATGTGCCCATTTGAATGTTGGCTTTTATCTAATGAAGTTATGTATTTTATATAATAAAAGTGCTTATGTTTCTTTTATTTTGTGGTGCAATAAACTGTTGTTGAACTACAGCTCCAACCTTGCCTTGTGTGTGGTTAAAACGTTTGTGCTTTTCTGTGGAATTTAGTTTTTTCTGAGTTGTTTAAACATTGTAGGTTTTGGTGGGAATATGTGTTGTCATATAAGAAATGTGGGTAGGTGGTCGCTCAGACCATCATGAAGGTAACCTGATTGGAATGAGTGAGAGGAGTTATTTAATAATATCCAATCCAAGATGGATTGTTTTTTACTAGCTTTATATATTCAGGTAGGTTCTTGAATAGTTTGTGTAAAACCATGCAAGTTTATGTGATGGATGCAGTGATCTGTATCACATGCAAACCAGTCTAAATTAAAATTACCCAATATGAATGTCTCCTGACTAAGGGTACTACTTGCCCAGTGCAATAGACATTCTAAAACTGGGACATTATTTCCAGGTAGGATATAGCAGCCAATTATATTGTGTTTTTCTTGAATTTATGGTTAGTGTGGTATAGGTGATTTCTGCACTGTCCAGCTGTGGGGTTTTGCATTCAAGGAAAGTTAAAGTGAAATGGTCGTTAAAGAGGACAGCAACTCCACCTCCTCTTTTGCTGAGTTTATCTACCCATAGTATGGAGTAACCTGGGGGTAGTATTTCATTATTTTTTGTGCTTGGTTTTAACCATGTTTCAGTGATTATGACTATGTTTGGAGAGTATGTTGCTAGAGTGGCATGGAGGATGTCCAGTTTGTTGGCTATACTTTTAATATTAATGTTCATTAGCAAAAGGTCTTATTTTTTTCTGTTTAGGATTGGATGTGTGGAGGTGTTAAGACTATAGTGATTAGATGGCTTGGTGTTATCTGAGAGTGGTCCAGGATTTGGATGGATGTCACCACTAAGCAGTAGCCTAGAGGCAATGTTGGTAAGTAGTTGCAATCATGTGATAAGTTCATTGTTGAATAACTTGAGGATTATAGTGACCATCTTCAGTAGGTATTAATTTAAATGGAAAATATTGGAGGCTAGTAACATTGACAAGTGAAGGATTGATGGGGAGATATGTACATGGAGTAGTATGGTAAGGTGGGTTTGTGGTGTGATTAAAAGTGGGTGTCTGGAATGTGTTGTGGTGATAAGTAGTGAGGTGAGATAGTAATATAAGTGTAGTAAGAAGTGATAGGTGAAGCACGAGCATGGTATAGGTCCAGGAGGATGAAACAGGATAACAGGAAGTGTGTCTAATTGGATGAATAGAGTGAGGGAGTGTCTGCCCAGTGCTCAAGAGTAGAAGCACTGGGGGCGGGTGGAATATGGGTGCAGGGTAGGGGAGCGGAGTGAGCCCGAAAGGTGAATGGAGTGGGCAGAGCAACCCCAGCAAGAAGGATTCCAAATAGAAAAGAAAAAAACAATCAGGAGTCATGTGCTATGTTGAGGTGTGGATGTACAGTAGCCCTACAACAGTGTATTCCAATCTGTGATTTGTGGTAATGTATTGCTGTCTGATACTGTTATTTGATTACATGTGCCTTACATAACAGCTATAGTAATATGCCTCCTGAGAACTGTTGAGATGAGATAATGCTATATATGTTGTTTCCTTACTAAGGCATGTATTTTTGTAGTGGAGTATACCAACATTCTAGCCAATTGTCATTCAACCATCATGGTGACACTTGCAGTATGGCACAGGTATGCATGTGTATACTATCACCATTAAATGTTCTGTAACATACATCAATATAAATTCATACTGGTTACATGGGCCCATAAGTTCTGTTTCTTCCACATGTTGTAATGCTGTTATATATATACAAACACATAAGTAGCCCAGATTCAATTGCAATCTTTATGAATTCACTGTATGCACAATTGTGTTGCTTTTCACCAGGAGTATTGAGGTGGTCCCCAGCAGCATTGTATGACTGACAGCATCTGTGTCAGTAACTTTTCTGCATGAACTATATTCATCTCATTTATAATGTGTCCATATATGGTATTAGGGTGCTCGTATACAGCTTTCCAATGAAAAACATGTATGCATTTGATGTGCAATTGATATAATTACTTGACAGAGGTTGAGTTGTATGACTATGTGAATACTTCCACTGTATGGCATGCGATGCATACCCAAGGTTGTATTCGGAGGTGTTGTCACAAATCCTTTTTAAATAAATACAAAATGATATCAGGAATACACAACTTAGCGCAAAGCTGTTTGTGGATGGCACCATACATACTCAACAGTAGGAAATAAACAATCTGCTAGCTGAAAGATTTGGATCAAACTTTGCACCACTGTCCACACTGGACATTACCCAAAGTATATGTGCAAACATTACTCAGCTTATTTTCTCAAGACATTAACTCATGTGTGTGGTCTCTAAGGCTATAAACATGGCATCAATGGGCCCTGACAAAATCCCAGGTTGCCTTTTCAATAACTTGAAACTTGACCTAGCAGACACAGTTGGATCCCTACTTAACCACAGCCTACAGAGAGGCTATGTGCTGCCAGAAGGGTGTACAGCAATAGTCATCCATCTGAACAAAGGAGGGCCATCACCTGACTCAGGAAATTGCAGACCTGCAAGCCTGACTCACCTCATTTGTAAGGCAATAAAAGGAATCATCATGGACCTTATCAAAAACAACACAGATAATCTCACTGTGTAACCAACCCATTTTTGACTCTTTAAGGATACATCATGTCTGTTAAAACTCTTTGGCTTCTTCAAGAAGGTCACCAAGGACATGGATGAGGGAAAGACTGTGCATCCCACCTTACTAGACCTGGCCCAGGCATTTGACACTAATCCACATTCAGGTATTACAGATAAACTGTCTAAACTGGCCAGGAACACATACATTACCAGGTGGGTAACCAAATGGATCACCAACGGGATACGTACTGTCGAAATCTGAGAATTCACCCATAGCAAGTAGCCAGTGACCAGGGTCATACCACAGAGTTCTGTAATACACCCTTTCCAACTTAGTATTTACTTCCCAGAAATCAATACAGCCTTTATCTTAGTAACTTTGTAGATGACTGCACAATGTGGGCAATCATTGAATCCACAAACACTATTGATATACTGCAGAAACTATTAATGCACAAAAATGATTTGTGCCAGAGCCATGGAAATACACTATATGAACACAAAAGCATAATTATTCCTTTTTAAAAAGCAAATACCCAAGCTAATTACAATATAGACAGCACGCCTCTGAGTACATCCAGTGGTACGTGATGTGGGTACTCAGTTACATAATAATGGAACGTTTACAAGCATGTGTCCACAGTGGTGACAAACCCCTAGTATATGGCGCAAGTCATAAATATGGGCAGACTATCCACTTCAATGGACATTATAATGCCATTGTATTCGGCCCTCATCATATCAATAATTGGGTACAATATACACTTTTGTATGTACCTCAACACACATGTGCAACAGCTGGAGCAATAGCAGAGTTTTTGCACAATGAAGATTCCTGGTGTAAACAAGAAGTCACATTCAGAAAGATTTAAAGCCCTCTCATTGCATTATATCCATAACAGACTACAAAGAGTCAACCTGTGTCTGGCCTACAGGGCACCCTACAAGCTGTCCTTGATGGGAATAATACACATTAACACAAACTGCACAAGGGTCACTCATTCCAAGGATGTTAACCTAGCCTCTGGCATAATAAATCATGTTGGAGAGATAAACACATCTCTCAGACACTACCCCTTCTCTGAAACATGCTTGCCATTCACACAAAGCAAAGGCCTTTCCTACCCTTTTCAAATCAAGTGCAACATACATAAATGGATGGTTAATCATGATTGTACTCCTGGTGTTGTGCTCTTGTCCCTCATGGATAGAGGCAGTTGGTATTAGATAACATAGCATAGGCCCATCCCTATGTGAACATTGTTCACATACGTACTGAAAATTGAGTAAGTCATGTTAAATATGACTAGGTTTTGATGGAGTCTTAGGACTTTAGCCTAGCACTCTCCTATGCACCTATAAACCTATGGAGTTTAACTGTATCCTAGGTACTGCAATAATGTAAGTTTACAGCATCACAGATGTACCAGTACATCACATCAGTATTACCACTTGATAGTGTTCATGAACACATATGCAAGCATGTCAGGATTTCATGACAGTATAACATTTTCTGTGGCAATGTCAGGGTGACAGTGATCATGTGGCACATCTTGGGTTTGAAAGATGGTGATAGAAAGTGTGCGCCATGTATTTTTTGGTACGTGAAAAATATCACAGTGACAACTTCCTCACTCACTGAAGCTAGACTTTGCAGTTCTGGAGTTTCTGTGCACATGAACACAACTGATGCATTGCCAAGAGTCTCACATAGTGCTGTAATGCATTCAATACACAGCTGTGTGTAGGGAATCCACTCATACTACTGTGTTATTTTTAAGTGTTGTTATCTATATGGCTGATATCTATGTCATCCAGGGATGCTTTACTCCAGTGTATCACTTTTGGCACAGTGAGCTCCCACACATCTTGTTGGCCATACATGAGTGCTCTTTGTGATGCATAGCCATTAGGATTTGACAGCGCAGACTTCCCTTCAAGGTGTTCTACAAGATGCATGTATGATAAATCTTTCTGTGATGCACCCAGTAAATACACAGCTCACTGACAACATTGAAGGCATGGGTTATATTCTTTAAGGTGTGGATTATGGTTTATTTGCCATGTAAACCTCTCAACTGGGTGGATTGCCCCTAATTTGGACTACAATTGTAACCCTGCCCCTCTTAATACCATCAAAAAGTGGTCAATTTGGAGGAAGGTGTGTTGCACAGTTGTACAAGTTCCTATAGAACATGTATATTACCTTGCAATCACATATTTTATGTCAATGTCACATATTAATGGTGGTATTAGTTTAACATTGTCCATGATTGTTGCTGTTTTTGTCTAATGTTGTCCATGGCCCTGTTGCTATGTGTCTCTAATTGGTTGAGAACATGCTGACTTTCAGTCTTAGTCAAACAACTCAGTGGGCGATGCAGTGGTACAGTGGTTGGTATTGTCACCGCACAGCAATAGGTTCTCCAGTTCGATTCTCAACTAGGGTGCCTTTTTGTGCAGAGTCTGCATGTTCTCCTTGTATTTGTGTGGGTTTCCTCCAGTTGCTCCAGTTTCCTCCCACATTCTAAAGACATGCATCTGCAGCATTTTTCCCCAGACCTGAAAATGGGCTCTGTCCCAGTCTGACTTTCCTGGTAAACAAAAAAATAAATAAACCCATTTTTTTACACCTTCACAATATGCACGTACCCCTGTTGCATATACCGTCCTTGCTAAATGTCCTCTCTGGTGATCACGTCAGGATGTTAATATCACAACCAATCATCTCCATTGATATGTAACCTTGTGTGACAGTCACATAAAATATACTATAATATGTGAAGATATAAATAAAATACCTTTGCAGAGGTGTAAATAGCAGTACATACTGTGCTATGCACACATGTGATTTTTGTTAGGCTACTGACTTATCTTTGTAATGTATGTACATTGGCATGTCCTTATGTGGTATACATTTCCATTTATCTATCAGATATCCTCTTTCTCTTTCTTCATTCCTAACATTCATTTCTGTGGCCCTTTCCAGCACACACACTTCCTCAAACTAGTGTATTTATAATGCATTCTATGTATCCTTGATAAAGACCACAAATACTTTATTACAGTATGCCAAAAACATGTGGTGTACATTGCACTGAGTACACTTTTCAATTATGTGTTACTACTGCTGTCATTGCAGTAATTTTGGCCCTGGTGATCATTGTGGATGCCCGTGCAATTTTGCAGAGCCAGTTTGCAGTAGGTAAACTTGTCTGTATGTTCTATACTCATTAGTGCTGCATTACACAGTTTCCTGGCCAGCAACACTGCTGCTGGCCATGAAACCTCCCTTGTATTCATGTAAGTGTGATGAGCTGCATGCATATGCAATTAGCACTGCTGCTTATTGCGCAAACATGTAAACTCCATCTAGACTTCGTGCTAAGCCTGCACCAAGTTTATTAAATGCCCAGTTATGTTTACATTGGCTATATGAAATCAAAAGTTTGGTATTCAGCAATTTTAATAAGTTTACACCTCATTTGCATATTTACCATACTCAGGGGCTTGAATCTATACTACAAAAAGGTAACCATGTAGCTAGTAAACTTGAAGGTGAGGAGAATTGTATATTTGGACAAAACAGAAGATTGCTGTTCCTTCTGATTTATCTGCAGAGGAGGCTTCCAATTTTGCTAACATATACTTGGATTTTTCAAGTACATCTGTACTACGGTGGTGGTGTTGCGGTAGCGTTGTCGCCTCACAGTAAAACATTGTCCTGTTCGATTCTCAGCTAGAGCGTCTTCTGTGTGGAGACATGCATGAATGGGCATATCTTCGTTGAAGGTTGTGCATCAGGGCCGGCAACTCAGCATGTAAAAATCTACTGCCAATCATTAGCGGACAGGAGTTCCACTGTGGCGACCCCTAACCATGAAAAGCCGAAAGACACAATTCCAGATTTTGTAACATGTTACAAAGCAATTTATATATTTAGTAAAAAATGGAACTTTTATCTGTAGGCACTTCTTATAGTTCACTGCTGGCATAGGCATTTTTAGAAGACATTTACATGTTTCAGATAGACAGATTATAAACTTTCATTACAAGTGTTATTGTTAAAATTATTTTACAATTTTCTATGTTATTGCAGAGGAATGTAATGTCCGTGTCACTGACACAGGTGTTATGCTTCTGAGATGGCCCAGGGCAAACTCCATGAGAGTGGTGGTCAAAGTGAGAGGTGACTTTCTACCATAAATTGAGTTTTCTGTTGTAAATGTGTACACATTCTGATAATTGTGTTGAAAGCATATATGCCAATTTAATTATGTGGTATTTCTTGGTTTGTACAAACCTTCATTTGTTTGTTATTTTGGGTGTAGGGGGCCACATACCATTTGTGTGTTGTCAGAACAAAAGTGTGTTTCGAGTGATTTTCTCTAGAAAATGTGTAGGCATCCTGATATTTCAGTGGAGAACATAGTACATCACTAAAGTGGTATTCCTTGGTTTGGACAAACAATGTTTTGTATGTAAGGGTGAGGTG
>NC_056739.1:1928275164-1928282664 GCF_019279795.1 Protopterus annectens | reverse complement strand
ATCATCTGGAAGCTACAAAACATTTCAAAAACTTCCACATTTCCAGGTTAGTAATTCTTACACCTCTAAGAAAAATACAGTAGAATTCCTAGTCCTGGTTTTCACAAACACTTCGTCTCTGGCTGCAATGAGACCTGTAAGATACAATTTTATGGCCTAAACCAGGTAATTTAATTTCAGATTATTTTTCAAAGTTAGCTGAACTGAGATTAACCTCTTCTCTTCCACTAGCCTCTGTTACAATATATTCATTTCAACAGTTACAATACAGTGTGACATATGGTGTATTTCTTTTCTGTCCAGCAGGACCCATTGTTGGTGCATTTTTAATACAAACAGCTTTACAAATACATTTTTCAACACAAGCATCTGTACAAATCAGCTTGCTATACAAATGACATATAATTCTTTACAAAACACCAGCTAGCTATGCTGGCATATGTTACACATCCACTGCCCTATTTTCCTGGCATAGCTGGCAATACCTCACATCATCGCACTAGATATGGGAGTCATTGTACCTGTCAGGGTTGCCAGCACACAAATTCAGGATGATTCCCTTAGCTTTACATGATCTGGCAGTTAATGGAGTAAAAGCCATTTCTTTTTATGTATACCCTTCCTTGTGTGATACCCGTGCACTTGCCCAGCAATCAAGGAACTTCAATCCTCACCACTAGCACCAGTGAAGGGCATCCGTATAGGGAAAGGATAATAAATACACACAGAGTAAAGTACAATTTCCCTTAAGAGCACACAGAGATCACAGTCAGTCTGGGGTTGGTTTCTCCCCTTCTCTCCAGGTCCCCAATAAGACTTCCCACTGGCACAGCTATAGGGTCCAGATCTCAGCCTAGTGGGCAAGCTAAAACCTCCAGCACCCTCTCTGTCCAACCAGTGCTTCATTTCCCTGCCCAAGTAGCTGACACATACACACTTTGAGATAAGAGTTTATACAACCACACAAACACTCCTGTGGAAGGCTGGCACAGGTTCTCCAGTTCTGCCCCTTTTACCCAGACTATATGGTAGAAGTCACTGTCACCATCCAGCTAATATTTATCAGCTACTCAAAGGCCCTTAAAAGGGTGTCCAATTATTACTGTGCAATATTATTATCCAAATGGGAAGTGCAACCTAACAGTCAAGACTTATTTGGAGTGACTTGGTACAGTATCAGTATATACATGCAATGTATTCTTAGACCTTAAATTATCTCTACACAAAACAGCCACAGTTGAAAGGTTTAAAAATATTTAATAATAAATAATAAAAACACAAGACAATACTTCTTACTACACAGTGCTAGTCAAGAGTTCAGAGATCACAGAGAAATACTTAACATAATACCGTAGAAAAGTTCTGACATCACAGAAAACCAACTAGTCTAATCTTATTATTTCCTAGCGATATCTAAGAGAAAACACAGTTCTAAATAACTTACATATAGAGCAAAGCAGTGCTGGTGATGGATGTTCTCAAGACAAAATGCTCAGAGCTCTCTGATTCTCTCTCTTAAAATTGATAACACAGAGCTGCTTCACATTACATCATTCTTCACACTTCTCTGGTGTTCCCAGGCTAACAGAAACTACATTTACATTCTTTACACCTGGTTAGAAACCAGAGCATTAGAGGACATTTATACATGCAAATTCTAGCCATTAACTCTGGCCTTAAAACAATAGGCAGGATGCCTCCCTCTAGAGATATCGGCTCCAAATTTTGACATCAAAGAATTGACTTATCAGCTTTGTTACAGCAGAGTGCACTGTTGTTACATTTTTGAAGTTCAATATCCAATGCAGTCTTTTCACATTTAAGAGAACAAGCCTGTGGCTTACATTAATAATTACAAATGACAGAATTATCTACAAAATTATATCTGGCTAGACTGGCAGCCTTTTCTTATCTTCACGCCCTATTCCATGGGAGATGCTTTGATTTCAATGTGCATGCAGTCTATGGCACCCAGGACTTCAGGGAAGTGTGCTACTGGGTAGAAATCCTGCATAGCTGTAGCTCTATCCTCAGGGATATGGGGAAAATGTATGTAGTCACTGGCATGCTGTAACATAACATTCAGGAATTGATGTAGGATCCTGGATGCTGATGCCTGTGATACCCCCAGCATGTCCCCTGTTGGTCTCTGGAAGGTTCATATAACTAATATTCTAAGTGCTATACATACCTTAGGCTCCACAGTATCGGTCCCCCTCGGTTTGCCCTTGCTCTCAGTGGAAGACAACAGAGGTTGCAGTGTTCCAGTAGTGTGTCTCAATCCAAACAGAAGCAAAGGTCCAGTGAAAGGAAACAGCTGACACGTAGAAATAAAATCCAGACAGACTTTAATAGATTCAAATCATAACATCACAAAGCTTTCAGACTTGAGTCCTTCTTCAGTGTGTAAAGAAAGAGATTTTTCAGCTCATTTAAATATAATCAGTATAAAATCACATGACACAGCTCACTAAACTAGAAATTTCTTCTTAAAATTAAAGGATTAATATACAGCATAAAAAATACATAATATAACATAAAAATCCAAAATAAATATACAGATAAAAAAATCTAAAAATTCATTCTAGCTACTTCTTATAACCATTGGTTTCTTTTTCAATACTGGTTTAAGACTTGTATTAGCATTAACTCCAGGTTTAACATCTGCCTGAAGTAATGATATCCATTCATACTTGCTCATCTCTAAAACTTTCTTAATATCACCAACTCTAATCTTTGGACATATAACATTCATAACATGGAATTTAAATCTGTGGTTAGAGCCAGCATCTTCAAGATATTTTGCTAGTGCATTTGTGTTCACCTTCCTCCTGAAGTCTGATTTATGCTCAGTAATTCTGTCCTTCAACCTAAATGTGGACTTACCTACATAAAATGCAGTACATTCCACAAAGTTGCAAGGTTTATAATGTTGCTAGTATTGCATGTAGCTGATGCTTTAAAGACATATTTTTCCTGATTAGCAGGTGTATAAATTCATTATAAGACAGTATATCAGAACAGCATGAGTTGTTACAGCATGGAAACATCCCTACTCTAGGGATTGTATTTAAATGAGGCTGAACAATCTCTTTTTTATGCACTGAAGAAGGATATAAGTCAAAAAGCTTTGTGATCTTGTGATTTGCATCTATTAAAGTCTGTTTGGATTTTACTTATAAGTGTCAGGTGTTTCCTTTCACTGGACTTTTGTTTCTATTTGGACTTTTGGTTGTCTCAGTGAAGGTTTACCTTAGTGCTAGTCCTTTCTACTGCTGTGTTTCTCTATCCATCCTGTAGCACTGTACTATTTCCATCTCATGCAGACCATGAAAAGTTAAATGGGGTCTACACACCCTTCTCCTTCTTGGCCGAGGTCTATCAGCAGCAGCAACAGCATTGACTTTGGCCTGTTGCACATATGTATGCAGAAGCAGCTTCTAACATTCTGTCTGGGTAGAATAGTTTCTATGGCTATCATACCTCTCAACTGTACAGATATTTACAGAATATCCAGATTTTTGTCTTATGTTTGTTCCATTTCTCATAAAATTGTGGTTTTCTGGCACATCATTGAGGATTAAAGTCAGAAAATAATGACAAATATCTGAATTTCAGACTTAATACCCTTCAGAAAATTCATGCTAATGCAAAACCCATTATTCTATCAATTTTCTAAGTTTGTAAGAATAATATTTAAAAAGTTCCTCTATTGTTGTCCCCCCATTATTTATGGCTTTGCCCAGATTTCTTGCTGTGAGAGGCTGAGAGGTATGGTGGCTATATTCGAAAAGGTTTTGGAATTTGAGGCCAAAACCTGGTCTGAGTGTACACAATTGCTTTATAACTTGTTGAATAGCTCCTCCATCTTGGATTGGTTGATTAGCATACAATTCAAATACTTATGCTGTAATTAGCATGCCATGGGGTTTACCAGGTTTGCACAGCTCTACAAGACATATACAGCAGCTTACTGAATACAAATCTGCACACTACTGTGTGCATCGTGTGCATGTGTCATGTGAGATGTAGATTTTATTGAATTTACATGCTCTGTATAGCTGGCGACTTTATATGTAGGCTGGAGTAGAAAAAAGCAACAGAGGGAGACTTATGTGACTGAAATTGCATAAAAAGCCATCAAATGAATTTTGTCAATAGAGTTAAGATTATTATGAATGTTATAAGTATAATGGGCAGCTTCACAGAAACAAATTATGGTACATTTACATGTCCAAATAAACTGCAACATTATATGACTGAATGTAAATATGGGTACTTACTTAAAATAAAAATAATTAATGACAAATGTAATCTGTATTTGGAGAGCATTTAGTTAAAGTATGACTAGTAAAAGAAAATGCAGAATGGATGACGTTTGATAAAGACATTTTTGAGCCTACAATAAATATATAAAATAATACAATGTTTAAAAAAAATTCTGCTTTCATAAAGGGCATTTTGTGATACTATAAACAATAATGTAATAAGGCTGAGTCTATTTTCAACTTAAAAGGTTGTTAGACCTAATACTGGAAGGATGTGATGCTATAAAGTAGTCCAGATTGTTTAATTAATTTGTCAAGTGTTTTATATTTTGGGAGAAACAATGGAATGTTCTTTTTTTATATGGCCAGCAAAAACAAAAAATGTTTAAAATGTAGGGAGTAATGTTCTACCAGAAACATTGTATAATAATAAAATATGCTACTATTTCTTGCTTTAGACACCCACGTAATCCAATTCAGAGTCATGGGCAGCCAGAAGCTATCAAGTCAGATGAGGTACAAGGCAGAAGAATGAGTCTTGTATATAGCACTAGGCCATTATGAGACCATATCACACACACACACACACACACACACACACACACACACACACACACACACACACACACACACTCAAACACACACACACACACACACACACACGCACACACACACACACACACACACACACACACACACACACACACACACACACACACACACACACACACACACACACACACACACACACATACACACACACACACGCACACAAAACACAGAAGCATGTCTGGCTAAAGCAGCACCCTGTGTTAGTCCTACAAACTAGTGCACTAACTCAAGAAGAACAAAAAAAGGACTTGTCTAAAAACTACAGGTTGCAGGATGGTTCCCACAGAGCCAATCCACGCAACCCCTGAAAAGCAAAAAAAAAAAAAAAAAAAAACAAAAGTATCCTCATTCTACTGGTACACCAACCAGCATTTTTGGAACACCTTAGAGATATTAGAAATGTTAATTCAAAAGTCCCATAGCAGAACATTTCCACAAGGTTCACTGGCTTGGACGTTGTTTTTTTTTCTTTAGCATTTTAACCCAACATCAGCTCTTCAGAGGGGGTGATTTTGACAGTAAGCTAACTGAATTAGAAAGCAGGTTGATTCTAAATTGTATGACTTTATATCCAGGGGTTTAAACTTAGAAGTCAATTTCAATTTTAGGGCATTTATTTATTCAATTTTCAACATATTATTGCATTTAATATTTTTCAAGAATTACCATTTATATTGTTCATTGAAAATGTATTGTAAGAATCTGTTTAATTATAAGTTAAAACAAGATATTTATGCTTATTGCATTTTTGGATATGATTTTCAGGATGATTAATTGTTAAATTATTCACTGAATTAATTGGGTTGCACTGGTATAAAAAGATCTGCCTTTTTGTATGTATTTTATCTTGAGAAGGTGAAAGGCTGAGGTATCAGATGTACTTGGTATTAAAGGAAGCAGATTGAACAGCTTGGTTTTATTTTGCTTCATAGGTTCATAGGTTCATAGGTAGGTACTAGGCTATCATCCCTGGGGCCTATATAAGCCTAGCCAAAAAGGTTCCCTGACTTTTGCCACCCAAGAAGATTATTTTCCTGTGCCCCTGTTAAGCAGTGCCACAGTAGTGATCCCCGGGGTGAATTTTCTATTTCCCATCCAGTCATCAAGATTTTTCTTAAAGAGGGCCAATGAGGAGCTTTGCTTGACATGAATGGGTAATTTGTTCCAGAGTATGGAAAGTTTCTGGGACAGGAATCTATCCCTCCAGCATGTTCTGTTTATTGTGGTGACAATGTTTAGGTCCCTGAAGCATGTGGTTCAGAGAGACTGGGATTTCCTTAAGTGTAGCATGCCCAACAGCTCTGTGTTTGACATAGCTTTGTATGTTAGGCAGAGATTGCCTCTGAGTAGGTGATAATCGATGGCGTAGAGCTAGAGTATTTTGAGACGGTCTGCGTATGGCATCTGTTTGAGGCCAGTAATCCTCTTAGTGAGGTATTTTTGTGGCTTTTTCAATTGTTGTAGGTGTCTTGTGAGATACATGCCAAACGGGGCATTGTACTCTATAATGTGTCTGATGAGGGATGAGTAGAGAGGAACAATGACCTCCTTTTTTCTAGAGGAGAATCCTTTTGTGATGAGGTGTGCCATGTAGAAGGATTTCCTGACTACTGTGGCACCTGTGTCATGAGGTCTCTTATCACACTTTCAGTGTTTAGTGAGCTACTGCCTATGTGGTAGTTCGTGGGTACTGAGTTTTTCCCAAAGGGGATGACAATGCACTTCTTGGCACTGAGCTTGAGGCCATTACTTTGACACTAAGCAACTTTCTCAGTGAGGCCCTTTTATCGAACGTCTACATCATTAGGTGATGCTATTATGGCTCCCAGTTTGCAGTCATCGGCAAACTTTGTTAACCAAAGACCTTCTGTGTTTGCCTGCACTTCAGGGAAGTAGATGTCAAACAGGAGAGGACCCAGGACAGAACCCTGTGGTACTCCACTCGTCACTGGTCTGAAGTCGGACTTGGAGTTGGCTATATTTACTGTAAGGGTTCTGTCAGTGAGCCAGTTGGCCACCCATCTTGTGACATAGGGATTTATGCCCAGTTCAGTGAGTTTATCTATAATTCCAGAGTGGGGGATGGTATCAAAAGCCTTGATGAGGTCAAGATAGGCTGTGTGCACTACCTTGCCCTCATCTACATCTCTAGTGACTGCTTCAAAAAAGTCAATCAGGTTTAGTAGACATGATCTACCTTTTACAAACCCAAACTGAGTGGGGTCCAGGGTTTGGAGGTTACCTATGTCTCCAAGATGATATGTTCCATGGCCTTGTAGACCAGGCTTGTCAGGCTAATGAGGTGGTAGTTTCCGGGGTCCATGGTGGCATCCCCTTTGTGGAGTGGGATAACCATCGCTGTGTGCCATTCAGTAGGGACATAGCCTGAGGTGAGGCTTTGATTGAATATGGTACTTAGGTGGGGTGCCAGTTCTTTCTGTAGTTCATGCAGTACGCAGCCTGGGATGTTGTCTGGTCCCATGGATGCTGTGTTCTTGGCTTTGGAGAGTGCAGTCTTTACTTGTTCATCTGTGTTTACAGGGGCTTTGCATTCTTCTGGTATTAAGATGAGCCCTTTGGAGGGTGAGAGGGGGGTAAAGTCAGCACTGAATCTATCTGC
>NC_056739.1:1928160164-1928270164 GCF_019279795.1 Protopterus annectens | reverse complement strand
AGCAGGTTATTGTGGACATCCCTTATGAATGATGTCCAATGACTATTTTCTTTATATTCCTGGCCAACACCTCCTTACTGTCTGCTAAAGAATGGACAGCTTCACAGTGCAGAAGATAGATGTCATCATGGTGACAGCAAGCATGGGTTAACATTTTTGTATGGAAGATCAGGCACCGAAGGATTGCCAATGCTTATAGGTGATTGTTCACTGTGAAGGCAGTCAGGATATCCAAATAATTGGTGCAGGTCTATTAGAGTGTCTCTTGCCAATATGTACAACCATGCCACAAAGAGTTATTGCATTCTGGTTGTAGACTGTCAGGGCATAGGTGATGGATATAGTCATGTATCTCCTTTCACACTCAATGATGACTTCTTCTCTTCCTTAGTGGGCAGGTAGAGGTTGACACCATACCAAGATAGTGGTATATGTGGCAACTGTCCTTGCTCGGGTGAAGTATAAGATATTATCTGCTGTGTGTACATGTATGTCATATTCACAAACATGTATGTATGAACATATGGATTTGTATTTTAAGTGTCAATGGCAGCAGTAAATAGGTGTCTGGTGGCACATAGGTTTTAACTTGTAGTTAACAGGGTATACATTCAGCATACAGCACAAAGAATGTTTGTCATGCACTGGCAATGAAAATATGTTTTTCTTATGAGGTGTATCAGGTAGTCAGACACTAATGCCATGCACAGTTCTACCATCTCCAGCCATAACATCAGCATGCATTGATGTATCACCTAAATATGGCAGTACAGAACACAACAGCCAAATTGCACCCACAAGTATTTGTTGTTATTGTCATTTATAATTTGAGGACTTTACATTAGCAAACTGTATGCTGCATGTTTTGTCTGTGCCCTCATTGTGTTTTCCAGATGATTAGATACTAGAGAGGAGCACACTGTGATCCTGGGATGCATCCTAACACAAAGTGTTTCACCTGTACTTTCTTGAACTACAGCACACCATTTTAGGTACAGATGGGGATGAGGTTACACAAGAGTTACAGCTGGTACTTCAGAGTGTTGATGAAAGTGATGATGATGAGAGTACCATTGTTTAACTTGACCTATGCTCATATTCTAACCTTCAGACCTACATGACAGTGTGACTGATCATGACACCATCTAAAACTGTAGAGCATTCTCTCAGAATCAAATGGTTGCTTTACTAGGGTTATAATACCAACCTCATGTCAACGTCTGCCTCAGAAGATGCCCCAAAGTTTTCAGGCACAATGCTGATACCGGCATGTATGCAGAACTAGTAGCCAGGGAAGAGACTGTACAGCATACATGGGTACCCAGTGTTGTGTACCAAATTAGACAGATTTATGACTCGGGTGGGAGTCATATTTATTTATTATTTATTAGCATTTGATTACCAGGATGGTCTTAATGAGATGACATACATACCCCCTTTCAGAAGAGACCTAGGGAGAAAAGCTCCAAACTGATGAGAAGACAATGCACATTGCATTACAATAGTGTCAACTGGATACATAGACAAAAAGTATGTAAACAGGATACAGAGACAAAGTATACAATCATAAAGTTAACCAGGATACCCCAACATTATACATGTAATATGTGCATGTACAGGAAGCAATGCACATCATGTTATCACATACAAGATTTAAGTGAAATAAGAGAAAAAAAGGGTGTAAGAAAAAGATGCAGAAGATCATATGATAACTTTACTCACATTTAAAACAGGTGTGAATGAGCGAGTTATGGTGACCTATAGCCTACTAGTTTGTGGGATTATCTCACGCCAGTATAACTTGGAAACAGGTCTGTCTGGTCTGGACCAATGCATATTGAATGATGCTAACAGGACATGTATGGCACACTTGTGTGCTAGTGTCACAGAACCAAAACAAAATGTGCATTGATGTCAGTCATCTTCATATGGTATACAGGAAACTCTAACTTTCCAGACAGACTGTGGTGGAAAATACATGGTTGTGTAGGCATTACAGGGGTCCATTGAGACTATACTGTATATGCTGCAATCATGTGACAAATGTGAAAAGTGACAGTATTCATGTGGACACTGGCTCGTGGTCAAGAGGTCATGACCTGAGTGCATAACATCTGCACCAATGTTTTGCAACTGCTCCACCAGTTGCTACTGCAGATGCAGTTCTTGAATGGGTTGCTATTTGTATAAGGCTACACATTGGAAATTACACATCCCATATCCTTGGCCATACAGGCTAGTCAATCTAATGCACAATTTATAAAGCAGCTGAACAGCCTGGGATCCATTTAGAGTTTAACACCTAAGAGAAAAAATAAATACATATATGATCATATGTTTGTTGTTTGGAAGTTTTTTATTTCCCCAAATGTATAGCTCTTCTAGCATGCTCATCTCATTGAGTTACTGATCCTTTTGCTACGTCTGACATTACTGAATCTTAGGAAACAAGCTGAGAAAATATACACATAAAATGCATTTTGCTCCTTCTCCAAGATGCAGCAATCTCAAATTTGATAAGTAAGAAGGTGAAGCAGGGAAACAACGATCTGGTGGCACAGGCATTATGCCCTACTACAAAAATATTATATATTTTAGATGCAGGTAGTTTATCTTTCAAAGCCACACTGCCTAAGTGTTGAGTTTTGTTGTCTTACCTTTTGTGATGACACAATGGACCCATACAGCTTATGCATCTGTCAACATTGATGTAATAGTGGTATATACTTGGTCAAAATTTTTCTGTATACATTATTAGAACACAGGAACATAGAAATAATACTAGGCAAGTGGTCAAGGCCATAAGATGCTTAGCTATATACGCCTTTAAGAAGACCTACTTGAATGTTCATGCCTTCATTATCAAGTACTTAACAGTGCTTGCCTCCCAAAATGAGCAGGGCTGTACATAACAATCCAGGTGGAAATTTCTGTCTACTCATCCAGTCATTAAGATTAGCCTTAGCCAGAGAACAAGTAGCTTGGCAGGTAATGTTCTGGACTTTTGTGTGAACACAAGTGTTCCACTAGCCTCTACCAAGTTGGGAGCTGGCAAAATAGTTAAGGTATTTATCTCACAGACACTAGGTACAAGGTTTGATTCTCACCTTCAGATACTTGGTTAAGCTTAAAAAAATACTCCTGGGGTCATTAGCCTAGTAATCACCTAAGTAGTACTTTGTTTAACCTGTAGTGTTAACTTAAACTATAGACTGGGAATATGTTGAATTAGGAATCTAGCTCTCCAGCAAGTGTTGCTTATTTGTTGGTGTAGCTTTAGGTCCTTAGTCTGAGTGTCTGCAGAACCACTGGTTTTGCAGAGAAAAAGAAAGATAAGCTCAAATAGGATTTTGTTTTTAATGCTCAAAAAGTAAGACACAGGTCACTTTGGAGAAGTCTGTAGGATGCTGAGTCTAATGAGATTTGTGCTAATCCACCTGGACAGTTGATTTAAGGGTACTGATTTTCTTAATAAGATCTTGGTAAGGTATCTGTGGGGCCTTTCTGGTTGAATGATTTGCTTCTAAAGTGGGAATTGTATTTAATGATGGGTTTGATAAGGGAAGAGTACAGTGACAGGATGACATCTTTGGATTTTGAAAATGTTCCATTCAAAATTAACTGGGAGAAATAGAAAGATTTCCTGCCTATGGTGGAAACATGATGATCAAATGAGAAAGCAGAGCCCATATAAGTAATCAGGTCTCTTATGACTGCAAGCATCTAAAGATGATTATCAGTTAAAGCATATGAAGTGGGAGCAGCTTTCTTTACTGAATGCTATGTTATACATTTTTTGCATTTAACTTGAGACCTTCTTCAATATACCAGGTTTGTAAAAATTACAGCTCTTGCTGGAACTGTTTAGTTTCAGTGGGTAAGTGAATAACAGTGCCAAGCTTGTGGTCATAAGCAAACTTAGTCAACCACACTTCTGGGATATACTGGACTGGATCTCTGCAAAATAAATGGCAAACAGGAGGGTGCTCAGTACTGATACCTGTGATACACCACTAGTTACAATTCTATGCTCAAAAAGGGTACCAGCAACTTTCACATCCCAGGATACGTTCGATAGCCAATTTACAATCTAGTGGATAACATAGGGATTTAAATTACGTTTGTCTAATTTTTAAACAATACTAGCATGGGGTATAGTGTCAAAAGACTTGGTAAGGGATGCTGCATTTATTCATATTACAGTACATCTGCCACATGTTACATTGTAGTGTTTCTTCTGTGACTTCTTCTTCACCATCCTGTTGCACACGGGTCAGCGTCAGACTTCATCACAGCTAGATATTGTACAGCTTGGCACAGGCCAGAAACATCCATGCTGCCTTCTCTCCTGCATAATAAAGCATGCCTACTGAATTATCCAGGCACTGGGACCCCTTCTGCAGCACAACAAACATATTCCATCACTTCTCATGTTTGGCTGTGTGCCTGTTTGCACCTCTTTGTAGCATACTGTTATAGATGCTAGATAGTAGTTGTCAGCCATTGCAGCAGGGAGTAGATAGTACCACATGTAACTACACATAGATCATGGATTGGATAATCTGTGGTTCCTTCTATTAGCTGCTTATGACACATTATTGGCTCATTGTACATGCATATGGTGTGGTACACCTACATACTTTCAAGTTACACCAGTGGTAATTATTCATCTGTGAATGTCAAAAACAGGCTACTTACATTAACATCCTCAGCTACAGGGCCTTCTGAACTGCAGTCCCTTACCCAAAATGTATTTGAGCTTGTAGAAGAATGATTTTTACAACGCGGTCTCCTCCTCAACCCCAAAAAGACTAAACTACTAATATTTACCTCTACACAAAAATCTACCCCATTTCACTTCTCTATCAAATCCAGAAATGGCACAGTCATATCTCCTGATGCTTCTACCAAAATCTTAGGAGTTACTATTGACCACAGCCTTAACTATGATACACATATCAACTCCACAATAAAATCAGTTAACCGTAAACTAGGCTCCCTCTACAAAATTAAACCCTTCCTTACTCCCACAGCCAGAACTACTATTGCCCACACCCACCTTATCTTTCCTCTTTTTTATGCCTCTCTTATATACACTACTAATCTATATAAAACCAACCTCAACAAGCTTGCAATCTCCTACAATAGTATAGCCAGATTTGCTACCGGCTCCCCCTTTAGAACCCACCACTGCCAAAATCTGAATCAACTGGGTTGGCTTGAACTGCACAATCAGATTTTATTTCAACAACTAATTATTACCCATAAAGCCCTTTATTATCCAGGTAAAACACCAATTCTCACAAATCTTATCAGCCCATATAACCATCTTACAAATCTACGCTCAGCCAACAAACTACTGGTATCTATACATAAACCCTACAATAAAGCAGGTAATTCCCTCTTCTCTAATGCAGTCAACAAACTACTAGTATCTATACATAAACCCTACAATAAAGCAGGTGATTCCCTCTTCTCTAATGCAGTCAACAAACTACTAGTATCTATACATAAACCCTACAATAAAGCAGGTGATTCCCTCTTCTCTAATGCAGTGGGCAAAAGCTGGAACCTACTTCCTTGTGAACTTACCTCTCTTTCCTCTACCACACTTTTCAAAAAGAAAGTTAAATTATATCTTACTAGCCACTGGCTATGTCCCTGTACTAACCAGACTAAGATTTTCTCATCCTGTTATTATCATCTATTTCTTCCTTTGCTATTCCACCTCTACTCAGTTTTCACTTTAAAGTCCACTACCTCTATGTTGGACTTATACTACCCAAGATAGACATAATGAACGTCTCCCCTGTTGCTTTCTGAGTTACTACCCCTCAACTAATTTTCTCCCAACTCTGTTCTCTTTAAACTAGTCTGTCCTGCTGCTCCTTACTTAAAACTTTGTTCTGGAATCTCCCTCATCATTCTGAATATTTCCTTCCCACAGTGATTGGAAAAAATAAATAAATAAAAAGGGGTGTCTTATTTTGCTCTACTTTCTTATATCACATATGCTTATTTACCTTGTAGCACATGTTTTGTATGACTAGTATCTTTAATTGAAGTTTAATGTTTTGAAACTGAATTTTTAATGTGCTGTTTGTTTTATGTGGAGCTTTTCTCCACGGGCCTCTACTGAAAACGGACATATATCCAGTTAGACTAGCCCGGTCAACAAATGTAAAATAAAAAAATAAAAATAAATAAATAAATGTGCATCACTGATATTTACTGGATGCCTGAAGGACACTGGTGGTCAAGTCATCTGAAGTGAGGACTCCCTAGTATCTAAAACATTGTAACACCTTTCAGTTCACCAATGTTATCCTGTCTTCACCTTGCAATGCATGTACAGGTATATGCATATGGTTTATGGAACTGAGCATCAGAGTCTAACCTGAAACCCTGTTTGTCTCTCTTAAGGGCCTCCAGAATCTTGATGTACTTTTTGTTATGCAGGTGAAGACTTTAAGCAGTCTCTTTGACAAAGATGGCCAGTGTATGCTTGGAGTGTTCCATCAACACATTCTAGCAGTTTAGTGCAGAAGATTAAGCTATGAGCTGCTAATAAACTCCTTCCTGTAGTCCAGGGTTTGATTCACTCAGAATCCTTTTATCTACTGCTGTAACTCTGAGTAAGTCACCTAACCATACAGTGCTCTTAGGTCACCCCTAAAAAGAGGCTTTTCTCAATTAGGTTCACCTGATTAAATCAGCCTTATCCTGTAGTCCAAGGTTTGATTCCTCCTTCCTCCATTTACCTGTTGTGTGACTCTTAGCAAGTCACTTAACTAGATACTGTTTCTGAGTTGCCCCTGTAAAGCAGCTTGTGCCTAGTGATTTTAATCCGTTATTAAATGAAAAAAATGTAGACTATTAGAACGTCCCTGTGGCTAATGTGCAGAGTGTTCTTTAGTCTTGATGACTAACAGAATAAGCCAGTCCCATAGTCTAAATAGTGCAAGATTGGATTTATCAGTAAACATTTAATGTGATCTCCAGAACAGTTTATATCCACCCTATACTGCTCAAAAAAATGATTTTATCTTGTTTGTGTTATATATTCATTCATTAATGGTAGGTTGTGTCCTATAAAGAAATTCCTGATTTACGACTGCCTGGTTGGCACCCAGTACCTACATGCATCACATGTCTTCATTCAGCCAGTACTGAGGCGTACATGATTTGTGTTCCTCCATTCAGTACCTTCCTTCTGTTTGGGGCAACACAATGTAATTGCAATGAGTCCACTGGTCATCACTGCGCTGATATCTGCTACCTTATAAACTCTTTATGAATCAAGTGCAGTATAATGATTACCACTGTTAGATGTGTTTAATCTTTGTCACTATAGTTTTTAAATATTTTAATATTTCACAACAATAAGCTGAGTATGTGGCATTGTTTTGAGTTGACCAAATGATAATGTTAGAGGCGGTCTGAATGGCAGTCTCCTGTATTGGTATTCAAAATACACATTTCAATATTTAGCAGATGCAAAAGTTAATTTAGTATGTTCTCAGAGTGAAAGTGTTTCTGAGACACTACCAGTTCAATGTGGTTTGTCTGGGACTCTGAGGATTCATTGATATATCATTCTATGGTACTGACTCTGGTATAGACCAAAGCTCATGGAATTGTGTTTCATAAAAAAAAATATTTTACTGTTAAGATGCTGACTGCCAACAGCTGCAGATACCTCAGATCAAATCTAGTAGTAAGATGGGAACAATGAAGTAATTCCTGCTTAACCTGAGGGCTTCTAATGCCCACTATTTCTCTTTATGATTGTCTTTAGGCAATGTGTCAAATGATTTCTCATTAGAGCCCAGCAAACGTTTTTCACTGGCAGTATACAGGCATTACCAATGCTGTTATATTCCATTCAAATCTAAATATGTCACAGTTCGGTCACAATATACATTAATGCAACTTTATTACTGACCTTTGATAAGAACACATCAACATAAAATAGTTACTTTTTATATATATAATTAATTAAGAAGTACAGGATTTCATGGGTTACTTAATCATTTGCCCCAGTTAAAACTTGTCACTAATATTTTGCATTATTTGCTGCAACATTTACATTGACATGCAAGATTGCTTTAGTCCCTGGCATTTTAATACTAAAAGATCATGCAATTATCCTCTTAGATTTGGAGCTGACTTTGCATGTTCTGTAATTAGAAATGCCGGTGTTACATTTTTAATGGAGTTCTTTAATTAAAATCATGTAAAACTGCAGTTTGTCTCACTTGACCTGACAGGTTGTTAATAGCACAAATAGAAAAAGGTTCTGATGTTCTTATAATTCCTGAATCATAAAAGCAGAATTGGCAAGGAACAGAAAGGTTATGTTATCTGGTATAAGGTCCTCTCCACATGTAACACTCTAGTCAAGGACAGCAACCAGTGAAACAGCTAATCCTGGGAATACAACGTCTAAGTATGCGGTGTATGTTTTGTGTATGCATTTTCATTCAAGCACATTATGCTTAAAAAACAATATTTTCCTTCTGATTCCAGCTTTTATTATGTCTTGATAACTGTTCAGAAATTTATCATATTTTCAAACTGAAAATCACTCAGCTTTTGTTGCTATTTAAAGTAAAAGGTTAGTTCTTTTAGACTGTGTAATTATGATATCCAGTTTTAAGATAATGGTTATACTACATGTACATGATGTTATAAAAAAAGAAGGAAAGGAAGCTGATATTTGATCTGGACAGTATGAATGAGTTTGATCACATCCAAAGCCCTGACTGATAATTAAATTATACTGCATTAGCATGCAGTTTGTAAATCCCCTTTACTAAATTATATATGCAACTGTAACCCAAGAACATATTGTGACTGTAGCCACTGGCTATTCCTTCGTATCATTCCTATTTTTAATTGTTGCTATTTCTGAGCCTGAACTCAAGAGTTTTAATTCGACTTACAATGTGCTGTGTATAACCTATTAATTAATACTTGTCTACAAAACCATAAAGGTTTTAATGTAATATTATAATATTTTACGGACTATTTTTGGAGATTTTATGAAAGCTGAAGAAAAGATATAAAGAAATGCAATGTGTATTTCCAATTAATGTCACCCTTGGTTAATATTTATGTATGATTCATTACCTTGCCCTAATGCAGAGCTTATTGTTTTCCCGACAACACAGAAACATGAATTGTGTCTGACTGGTTTGATACTGTCTGTACAAACTACAGTACTGACTGGTGTAATAAGTACTGCGAATAAAGTCTGAATTGTATGAAGTTTAAGATGCGTAGTATTTGCATTTTATGCACACTGAATTACTCAAGTATGGCATGTTAGAAATCTAGTACCTCATCTACAAGTATCAAAATAATAGCTCTGTAGGGATTTGATAAAAAGTATTTCATCAATCTTTTTCTTTCTGTATACAGCTGACCTTCTATTTCTTTGTGGTTGCAATCTGAGTCACATGACCCCCTCCCCAGAAATGTTGTCATGGAGATGCAGTATTAAACAGTCTAGGTCAGATCTTGGACTTGTTGCAAAAGGTACCCAGTGAAGAAAAGAAAAAAGAAACTGCCAAGGTCAGCTAGAGGAATAGCTGTTCTGTGTACAATATATAAATTAAATCAGCCAAAAAGTCAAAGTATTTTTATTTTTAATAACTCCTACAGTGCTATGTGCCATGACATTTTAAAGTATTACATCTGTGTTTTGTTTGAGGTATATACAGATGTCAGAATATTACCAATTGTAGTAGTACTGTGTGTTGTGACACATATTAAAAGCAGAGGAGAATCGCCATGATTCAGTTTTTATTTACATTCATTTTGTGAGACTTTTCAATAACTGATGTGTAACCATCATCTGATATGCTATAAATTTCCATTACGCTACAACCTCAGCCCTAATAAATGTGATTAATATGTTTCCTTACATCTGTTTATTCCTCTTGGAATGGGTTGTGTCTGAAAAGGGTCTCTGTACCAACTGAACATCCCAATCAACAACTAAATAAAGAAATAAAATGAAAAAAAAATAAAGCTCTATTCAGTTTTATCTTAATGTTCCAGATATCTTACATTCAAATGCATCTTTCCACAGATCTTCACTCCAACTTCTTGTGGTTCTCTGTCTTTCTGACTTACTTATTACCCCTTTGAAGTATTATTTTATCTCAGTCTTATAATCTGAACTATTACACTAGGCATCGTTTCCACTTTTCCTCATCTTAACCCTCCTTATAACTTCCCAAAAATTGTATGGATTCTTTTTTTATACCTATTTTGCTCCTCCTGCTTCTGATACAGCTTCACAGAACATCAGCAATAATAAAAGTGGATCATATTAGACTGTAGATCATAATTTTACATGTGTTAAGTTCAGTCTCCAGGGGGAAGCCTGAGTCTTTTCAGGGAAGGCCTAAGCAAATCTGAAAATGTTTTGCACTTGGTTCCATTGTGTTCAGAAATTAAGTATTGACTGTGTTTCTGGTGACTTGGGTTCAATTTGCAAAGCAGCCATTCCTCTGAACTGTCCAGATTTTCACAGAATATTCAGATTCCTGCCTCAAATTTTCAATCTGTCTCTTGTAAAATTTGAAGTTTTCTGGCAAACCGGTGAGGACTAAACTCATTAAATAATGACATACCTTTGAATTTCAGCCTTCCTATCCTTAAGAAAATGCATGCTAACACGAATCCTGTTATTCTAACCACTCTCCATGTTTACAAGAGCAATATATAAAATCTGTCCCTATTTTGGGGCATTTAATCCTCCCATTATTTTAGGCTTTGTCCAGATTTCTTCTGCTAAAAGGTTGAAAGGTATGAACACAGCAGCTGAAGAAGTTGAGTTTTTAAGGGGTGCATATAAGCTTGGACATGTGTGATCAAACATTTATAGGCTCTCTAAAACAGACATAGGTGCCAAACCAGGGGTAAATTTCTGGTTCCCCATCCACTGGTCCAAGTTATATTTTAATGGGGTTAGGGAGGAACTCTGCTTCACCTAGATGGGAAGCATGTTCCAGAGAAGAGGTAGTCTCTCAGACATGTCCAACATGTTTTATTTTTGTTGCAAATGTGTTTATGTCCCTTGATCATGGACTACAATGTATGCAGTTTTGCTCTCCTAATGTGAATTGCACCAGTATTGTGCACAACATATTTCTGTTGCCTGCATTCTTAGAGGCTGAGCTACTGACAAGTGAACCAGTTTACTAGGAAAAGATGCTTATGAGAAGTTAAACTGAGGGCCCCGTCTGCCTGAGTTGGTGCTGGCTCACGTGGACGTAAAACATCCTGCAGCAGTTAAGGAAGTTCCACAGTGCCTTGGCCAAATTTCCCTTGGTCAGTACAGATACCACCTCAAGTCTCCCCTGAAATAAGATCATTGACCTTGTGGGACTAATCTAGCCAGCAAACTGTAAATATGTAAAGTAAATAAAATAAATAATTGGGGGGAGAATAAGAATAATGAAGCAATGCTTGCTTGCCTGTTTTGGGAAGGGGGGTGCAGAGGTACTTCTAATCCACATCCAGGTCATGAGATCCAATGGTGATGCTGGGGCCATGGGTATAGACAGCAGCTGCATTATAATGTGGATGGGCAAATGTCAGGTACATCACCAAATAAGTGCTGGTGACTCTCTTTTAGTAACATTGTTTACTCACTGTTTGATGCAAGCCTGGTACATTAGGCGATGGGTAGGGTGTAAGGCCAATTCCCAGCTAGCTACATTATGAGGGTCTTAGCATCGTTCCTGCTCTCCCTAGTTGTATGCATGTTCATAACCCAATCATTGATAGGTCTTCCTGTCGAGAAGGACAAGATCTAATTCACCAAGGGACAGGTCCCCAACATGCAGTGGATCCAGGGAGTAAAGGAGCTATTCATGATGCTGAAGATCTAAAATCAGTGTTAACTATTTTATTTTTTGTGTCAGGTCTGGCTAAATACAAAAGGATAAAAAGGCAATTTATTTCAAGTTTTGTGTGTGTGTGTGTGTGTGTGTGTGTGTGTGTGTGTGTGTGTGTGTGTGTGTGTGTACACTCACGTGTTCCTGTGACAGACTGGAATCTCACCCCATACAGTTTCTCTGCTTTATGCTTAATAAGCTTCACAAAAGGCTCTGCCCATCCCCAAGTCCTGATTAGGATAAAGCATTTATCAGAAAATGAATGAAAAAATATATTTAGCTATTTAATGTGCTTCATTTTAGACTGCACATTGTATATTTGCAGTCATTTTACCACAGCCTTTTTTCCCTTCTTTCAAGTTGAAACATGGCTTACCCCCATATAGATTTCACATTCACAAAAACTCAACAAGCAAAATGCTCAGTCAAAAATGTTATCTTTTGTTGAGTAATAAAATGCTAAGAACTTTGAAGGGGACATATCTTGTTGCTGGGGCACAAAGCCAAACTCTTTGCCTCAAGTAATAGAGCTTTATGTGCTATACTTTAGTGTTCACTCCCATTATGAGCTTTATTTCACATGCATGATACTGAGCCATATCTGAATAGCAATGTCAGTATAACTCATTTCTAAAATGTTAGTTTTGGAATCCAAGTTGTATCACAATTTTCATTCCACATTATTTAGAATAATAGTAGGCTTATGCTAGCTTTGCTTTACAGAGAAAATGCATTAACCACTCCTGGTATGTGTACAATTTTCTTGTTTTATAGATGGCAGAAAAGTAAGGCTGAACCAAAAAGAAAAAAACATCAGTTCCTTTCTAAATGTCAGTTTTATAGCTTAGTGCTTAAAGTTCTAGTAGCTTGTGATCAGATCATTGTGTCATCTTTTTTATTGACATTTTTCTTGTGGCTTAGAAAAACACATTATAAAGAAATGTGTTATATGTTTCACATGTACAAAACTGAAAACTTAAAATCTTCCACAAGTGTAGATAGGACCATGTTCTTTCTGTCATATACCTTGAATCTGTACAGAACATAATCTGCTCTTGGACTGTAGTTAAAATAGGACATTACTATTCATTAGCTAAAGGTAAATGTGGTGGTAGCACCAGACAGAGGAAAACTCAATCTAACTAAATCAAATGGACTGGATCTTCTTTTTCTCATACACCACAATATCCATTAACATCCAGTCTAACATCTGTAAAAGTTTTGATGAATGAGAAACCTATGCTTCTCATAGTGACAATGCTGTGATTGCTTGGGGTTTGTGTCCTCAGTATAATAACCCACTGCAGATACTGTCATGTTACTGCCATGGGACTAACAGTGTGCTAAATACAGCTTCTTGTATCCTGGCTACAACTTCTGAAGTTTAAGCCCAAGTCAAAATTCATGTATCTAGAGCTTTCTGTATGAATACCTACCGGATGAAATAACTAAATATCATATTATACAAAATAATATAATAAACATAATTAAAGAAGTCTTGCAGTCTTTACCACTGTTATACTGCATGCTGGTCCATACCACATAGTTACCACTCCTTCAGAAATTAGTTTATTGTTTTAATTATTTTCATTACATTATTCCTTACTCTGCATTTTTCCAATCATAAGAAAGATTTTCCTTCTACCTATAAACAAAAATACACAGATGAATATGTACATCAGTTTTTTTGTGTTAGTACATCAGGATCTAGTCACAATAATGTTGGGGAATTGTTGTAAAACAAGGTTCTATCCCCACCACTGCTCTAGCAATATGTAGTGAGTTCTGGAAGGACAATGGTAGTAGTAATATGAGAATGCTACAAACAAGTCAAGCATGCACCTTGCTCTACACTGTACATCAAAAGTAAAAAGAAATGTCACAAAGAATTGAACACTGATCAGCTGTCCGTGGTCCTGCTTTAGCTGAGTATTCTTAGTTCAGTGCCACTGATGAGCAGGCTCAGATTATCAACTTCAGTAGTGTGGCATTTATAGCTACAACCCAATGCCTCTCAACTGTAGCACACACACACACACACACACACACACACACACACACACACACACACACACACACACACACACACTCATATGCACCTGAATTTTTAAGATTATTATCGATCACTGCTTGCTTTTAATACTATACTTCTGCCAGTCCCCAGTCGAGAAAAAAAAAAAGATAGAAAGAAGCAGTTCACATAGAAAAGAACAGGTCAGTCTTCTCTTGGCTAACAGCACAATACACACATAAGTAGCAGTTTATTTACTCTGAAAATTTCAATACGTTAAGCAGACATAAGCAATGTTATTATAGATAACCGTTGTGTAAATACCATTATGAAATTTAAATAAACAAAGCAGCTATAGATTTATGCCAACTTCATGCAGAGAGTATGTAAGCAAAATCAACTGTTTTAAAAATGTTATACAAAATTTCTATTTAATCTAGCTACCTTTGAAGCAAGGTTAAACTTCATAAAACACCCTTTCCCTGAATCTTGATTTAGAAATTAAATCTGATCAAGATAATTACTCAATAAGACTGAGGATTATATTTCTTACATTTCTAGAAGCAGGACATTGTTTTGGATTATTGCCATTAATTAGAAAGAAAGCATCTACATTCATTGAATTGAAACTATTTGTTAGACTACTGCCTTATTTTCTCAAAGCTTGATGTCCCCAAAGTCAAACACAAAGCCATGGAATGTGTTTGTTGTGAGTGGTTTTCTTTTCCTTATGGCTACTGCACTGTTTAAAACTCAGGGGAATGTTTTGTTTCCATACCACTCTAAGACTCCACTCTGACGTGTATTGATTATTACAGAGACTTCTGAAATTTGATTTAGCCTACAAGAATGGCTGACGTACACAGCATTCCCTACAGTTTGTCTGGTCAGGTGATTACTGTTCTTTTAAGTTACTGTTTAACTTACTGTAACATGAAGACTCCTATGAGGATAACATTAGTGCAGTTTTCATGGACTCCAGAAATTACTTGCCATAAAAGTGATACACATATCTTGTCTCGGGTATGCAGAAGTTCCAAACATTTCCAGTTTAATCCTAAAGCGTTCTGTAACTGAAGTCAGGTATAGGCACATAAGTCCTTCTCTGTGTGACAAACCTATTCTCCACTCCTGGTTCAGTTTCAAAATAAGATTCTTCTTAACAAGGGGACAAACAGAACATTTGTCATTTAGTACTATTTAGTGTTGCCTATAGAAATCATATCTAATTGAAACTACATATCTGAAAATACAACTATGAAATGTGTTTGCCCTTCCACAGATTTCTTCTGTATGGCAACTTAGTTTACAGTAATTTCAAAGCACTTTCCCTTACTATTGGAGTAAGAATGTTTGTAATTTAGGTGAAGATATAAGTATAGAATTCCAACATGCCTTATGCTGTGATAACGTGACTTTTAAAAAGGCATTATATGTCTACCTAGTCCTCATTATATCCATCACTTTAATGTCTTCAACAGACTTAATGCACTTATATTTGGATGTAATAGTAACATTACACAGTTGTTAAACAATAGAGGAACTCTAAATGACTTATTGGCTACTCTTTTTTAATCTAACAGTTCCCACATAACATATTCGGTAGTGTAATACTTTCCCCAAGACAGCAATTTTCCTATCCACCCAGTGATTAAAATAATACTGTTTATACCTGACATTACTAAATGGACTACCAGTTTCTTGTGATTAATGTTGTCATATGTCATTTGCTAGCAATAATTTAATTATCATTCCTTATCCAAGGCCGCATTTCTGTTCGGCAGATAATGTAATATTGTTTTCATATTGTTCACATACAGGTTAAGAATCTTGACATATGCTGACAAAATCACCTGAACCTAATTTGGTGATCATTAAATTCTTAGTATATCCCCATTCATATGTTTAAATAATGTGTGATGAATATATTAACTTTACTCGTTGATTTCTGTCTGTGTCAGTGTGGCCAAGCAGTAGTTCTATTAAAAATATTTATTGGGAATAGATTTTAAAAGTACAATATATAAATTTCATCTGTGTGCATGCTGCATGTGGAGATTATTAATGCCTTTATTCATGTATTCCCATCACAGTTTGATCATGTGACTTCCAGCTATGCTTGACCACCTGTTGGCTCTCTGTAGATACTTGACAGCTACTTATCTGTAGAGAGCAAGCATCTATCCCACCATCACTATCACAAGGAGATGTAATTCTCCCTTACAAGTGATGCTCAGATCATGACATCCTTGTTTTAAATACCTAAGCATAGAATGCTCTTGGGAATTCAGTGCTATGGTAATGCAGCCACAGCTGAACAATGAGATAAGTATGTTGCCCGCAGATGTGTTAGCTCAGATGCATGCTTAGAAAGACAGAAATATTGTGGGCTATGTCAACTATACTTTGCATTCATTTTTAAAGCCTTAGCACATTATGTTTCACTATAGAACAAGGCAATTGGTCATCACATGCACACAGTTTCACTTTTAGGCTAGCACAAAACTTTTACTGAATTCTATTTCACACGTTTGCCTTTAATCTTTAGGACTAAAGAGCAAAATCTTCTTGAGAGATTCATATGTTAGTACTAAGCCTATATACTAGTGGACTTTGAGAAGCTAGACCACAGATGGCTTATGTTAGAATTTATATTTACCTAAATAATCATTCATTTCCCTTTCAAAGGTGAAGAAATTATGATTTTGTTTTAAGGGTACTGGGAATTTGTTTCAAAGGGGAGGAAGACATTGAACAATATTTGCTACTGTTGTTAATGGAGATTTTTTGTTTGGTCTTTTTGCTGACATCAGGCTTTCTCTTAGTCTACTGGCCCAGCCATTCCCTATCACTGGGGCAAGAACCAACCAAGAGGATACAGCATTTAGACAGACATCAGGGATGGTTTGTTTTTTTTTCTTATTTACAGCCCCTACTTAGTAGTATTCCAAGGGTCCTGTGTGCTAATCGAGCTGGCTAGCTGTTAATGGAGATTTTGAGAATAATTTTATTTGGACATATTTTAGCCTTTCTATCTGTTTATGTCAGATAAGGGTTTTTAATAGGTGAGTACTCTGCATATTCTGGAATTTAAGGTAAAGTCTATCAGGAGTTGATACAAAACTAAGAACAGGTGCAATTATTTTAAGACAGTCTGTGTAACTCAGTTTTCCAACTCCATCATTCCTGTTAGAAGTACTCCTCTGTACCCTGTTTGAACCGTATGTTTTGTCAGGACATGCAGACATAGGCATTATGTTCAATAACTGGCCAATGAGATAAAGGGTAACAATAGCATCCCTAGAGCAACAAGAAAGCTCTCTGAATATCATATGACAAAACAAGGACCATTTTTTTCACTATCACTGGACCTTTTTGATTAAAGGAGAGCTTGCCATTTATGACTGTATCTAGCTTAAGTGATTCCATTTCACCCTGATGTAATCGGTGGCAGGAACTATTTGCTCCTCACAGGTGACTGTGCAGTTACTTGAAATGAGTATCAGCTCATGTATTTTACTCCTGCAATGGGTCATATCTAAGTCATACTAAAGTATTCAAGAAAGAAAATAATTATTATACCAGGTCTGAAATACTCTCCATAACTAAACCTAGCAACAATGTAGAATACTTCCTGTAAACACACTGCATTGCTAATAGCTATAATACCAGCCCACTCTACTTAAGAACAGTCTGCAGCCTGAAAGACTTTAAATGCCAATTGAAGCAATACCTGATAGATAAACGGCTCTGTACCTGCACCCTGGTTAAATTGCTAATAATATAGCAATATGAATTTGTGCCATAACTGTCTACTGCACAAAACATAATGTACTGTTATCACAACTACGCCCTCCTCTATCATCTCAACTCTTTTACCTTCCTTGTGCCTCCTCCTCTCTTTCCTTTCTTTGGGATGCTCTAATTCTTTATCTTATCTTTTTATGGCCGAGATTTTGAACAAGCCTTTATATTAATAGATATTCTTACATCAAACCTGACAATGTATGCATACCTATGCTATTGTACTGCTATTGTACTACATATACCTCCTTGTATTAAAAATTATTCATATATAGTCCATGCAACTGTTAATTATAATTAAAAAGGTTTGTAAATGATGTAACTGATATCCAGGATGTCTGAATAATGGAACTGCCGACTGTAAATGATGAAACAATGCAAATGATGCTCATGATGTCTGTATAATAGAGCTTTATTCCCCAGGCCTCTGCTGAGAAAGGACACTGCTCACTTGGACATTTCCAGTAAACAAATGCAAATAAAAAAATAAACAAGCAAATAAATAAATGAATACATACATACATACATAAATCAGTAGACTTGATGACCCAGAGAATGTGGATATGATTTAGGCATTTGAGAAGATATTGAAAACGAAAATATTAACTAGACAGCCCTGTGGAAGTCCTGCTGATTACCTCAGCTGGTGTCAGAATTGGTTACCTACTCATACTACTTGGGTTTTTCCCAAGAGCCAATTGGCCAAATATACATAAACCTGAGCTCAAAGAAATTATCTCAGATCCTACAATATACGATGGTGTCAGATGCCCATAACTGATCAGGCAAAGCTTTATGCACTGACAACTCAATCACCCACTATCACTGAGACTTAGTTTTATTTGTATTTATATGGATTAACTTGGGTAAACCGCTGATTTAGAAAGAGGACAGAATCCAGTTGTACACACAAGTAAGATATACATACAATAAAATATTTTACAGTGTTTCCCAGGTCACACAGAGAAACCATTCAATAAAAATGCAAGAAAAACTAAACCAAGCTAGAGTTTTGACTGTGTTATACCTTAAACCTTCAGTAATGGAAGCTCATGGAATATATGCAAATGAGCCCATACAGACATTAGTGTTTCAGCTACATGGATTCCGAATGCCCATGGCTTTTTAATTTTTACATTAAGGCTATTAAAGTCAAACCACACATGCATGTTTCAGCCTTTTTAGTGACCTCATTAGCACAGCAAAAGTGGATTGTTTGGGTATGTTCTAAAAACACAAGGCTTTAAAGTCAGCTGATGCCCATAAACATTAAGGTACCTGCATTCCTCATCTAACATCCAAACCATCCAAACCAAAGAGTAAAAAGGTCATGCAGACAAACCATTCAGTAAAAACTGCAAAGAAAGCTAAGTCAAACTAGAGTTTTCATTGTGTGATACCTTAAATAAGTAGTGTAGCATAGCAAGGAGATGGGGTGAGAATCACCCCCAGGTGCTGCTTTGCATAAGGTGCAATCTGCAATGAAGAAATAATTTTTTTAAATGTATTATAAATATATGCATGTGTGTGTGTGTGTGTGTGTGTGTGTGTGTGTGTGTGTGTGTGTGTGTGTGTTATATATATATATATCTATATATATATATATATATATATATATATATATATATATATATATATATATATATATATATATATCTATATATGGAACCCCTTCACATGGTCGACTTTTCATAAAGTCGACTCTCATATGGCCGAGACCATATGATCGACATTTGAAAAGCTGACCATGGAGAACCGTTATCTCCGCACAGTGCGGAATGGGAAACTTTCTCACTTCCGCACTGTAGTGCGATCTCGGAGTTAGTATATTTAAGTTATGGGGGGGGGCAAAGCCCCCCAGGGGGTGCAGAGCGGCAGAGCCCCCCTGATAACAGTTTAAGGTAAGTCTTTGTTGTGTGTTTATGTTTACTTTACATAGTCTGCATTCTGAAAGTCAATCATATGGTCTCGGCCATATATATTTCCTTATCCCTCTGTAATGTGCTTCACTGAATCGGCTTTTGCGAAAGTGCACTTTCGATGTTGTGCACCTTTGCTTAAGTGGGTTTCTACTTATCTTGTTCGAGATTTTGAAATTTCGATCAAGAAAAGTAGACCTATATATACATAAATATATATATATATATATATATATATATATATATATATATATATATATATATATATATATATATATATATAAATATAGATATATTTCCCTTTAAGAGAAACAGAAAGTATTGTACATACATGTCCAGACACTCCAAAGGGCTTCCCACCCTCTTTATGTCATCATGCATGGGCACTGCCCCAAAGACTTGCAATTGGCTGCATGCGATGAGGGGTGGTACAGCAAAGTAATCATAGGGCTTTATCTTTGGTGCCCACAGTGAGCCAAGCAATTTGTTTTTTTTTTTTGTTTAAAGAAATCACTCACCGAGGGCATACTAAGATAACTTTTTTAAAAAATAAAAGGTTTTGGCTTGGCTGTTTGTCCAGTTCCACTTCCCCACAAGAAACCAGCAGTCACAGACCACAAGTCAGCAACCATTTCTGTACTTAGCTGCTTTAGTTCTTTTCCTGCTACCTGCCTTGGTTTGTTGTAAGAGACGGTGAGCCTCAGCCATCATCAGTCATTCATTATTTATTATGTTAGGGACATATTTTTAAATATTGCTTTTATAAATGTAGAAAGTTGCTAGAATAATGGGATTTGTGTTAGCATGCAGTGTCTGAAGGATGTGATGTTGTGAAGTCTTACTGTGGATTATTTAGTGACTTTTTCAGTTCATAATATAATGTGGCGGCAGAACAAAGGTCATAAAAATAGGCACAATTTTTAAATATTGCTTTAAATTTAATATTTGTGTAAGGTTAGATTTTTTTCTGAATAATCATGTGACATCTGAAGCTGAAATGAATGTCATCGTTATTTAGTGACTATCATCACATTAATGCTAGTGGAAGTGGGGCACAGGGTAAAACAGTAATTTATAAACTTGACATGATTTAATGTTGCCATGCATATTCTGAAGGATGTGATTGAAGTCTGAAATTGAAAGTGAAACTCATGTCATTATTAGGGACTGTCTTCACAATAATGGTGGTGGGACAAAGGCTAAAAAATAAAGACAGATTTTAAACATTGCTTTTATAAATGTAGAAGATTGCCAGAATAATAGGATTTGTATTTAGCATGCATTTTCTACAGGTTGTGAAGTCTGAAACTCAAATTAATGTCATTATTTAGTGACTTCATAATAATGGTGGTGGTAGTGTGAGAAAGGCCAAAAATTAGGGAGAGGTTTTAATTATTGCTTTTATAAACTTAGACAAGATTTGTGTTAGCGTGCATTTTTGAAGGATGTGAGTGAAATCTGAAACTCAAATGTAAATCATTATTTAGTGGCTTCCTTCACAATAATGGTGGGGGACAAGAGCCAAAAAGAGGAACAGATTTAAAATTTTGCTCTTATAAACTTAGAAAGCAGTGGCCTGCTAGAATTAATAGGTTTTGTGTTAGCATGAATTTTGTAAAGGATAGGGCATGTCTGTCATTGTTTAATGACTCATTCACCAGTGCTTTCCCAGTAAACCAGAATATTATAAGAAACGGACAAAAAATGAGGCAAAAACATGGACAGTCTGCAGAAATCTGGAGAGTTGAGAGGTATGGTGGGCTGACCAGACTGGTGGATGTTTCAAATTAAAATGTAATGCAAATGAATGTAGTAGTTTGGCTTATTGGTTTAAAGGCTTTTTTATACAATTACCTCTTTGGAGAAACAGGTGTGAATGATTGCAATTAATGTATAATGACAATGATTAAAAAGAAATTAAGAATTACATTATAGACTTTTTCTTTACTTCAGAAACATGTATATTACTTGTCATTCTCCTATGCTGTTAATGAATCAAGTTAACACAATACTAATATTTTAAATGTCCCTGACTGGTCGCCTATAGGTTCATAGGTTCATAGGTTGGTACTAGGCTATCTGCCCTAGGGCCTATACAAGCCTAGCCATAACAATTCCCTGTCCATTTCTTCCCACAATATTTTTACTCCCTGACCCCCTGTCTATCAGGGTGACTGAAACTGGGTTGGGTCCAGTGTCTGGAGGTTTACTATATTACTATTGATCATTTCCATGATAATTCAATTCTTTCCATGGCTTTACATATAAGACTAGTGAGACTTATGGGTCCGTAGTTTCTAGGGTCTCTAGATGGCCCACCCTTGTGCAGAGGGATGATTGTTGCTATTCTCCATTCACGAGGTACAAAGCCTCTTTGGAGGCTAGAGTGAAATAGCAATTCCAGAGGGTCTGATATGTCATGTTTTATGCTATTTAGAAGGCATACTGGGATATTACCTGGGCCCATTGATGCAGTTTTCTTTGCCTTAGAGAGAGCATTAAGGACCTGTTCCCTAGTGATAGCAGGGGGATTTATCTGATGGTATTTCCTGAGAGAAAGTTGGGGGTAGAGGGGTAAAGTTGGAGCTGAATTTATTGGCCAGTAGATTTGCTACATCTTCTGGCTTTTTATTTTCTCCAAATCTTTTGGGTTTCTAATAACATGACTGGAATGGACCCCATTCCTAAGTCAAAGTATGATTGAAGTTTATGAAATTAGTATTGTTTCAATCTGGCTCAGTATAGGTGGTTCCATTTACAATGTGCTCTGCACACAACTGTGTATTGCCTTTGAGGTTGCAGACATAGCTAAAGAATGCCTTGTGGTTGTTCTTGGCTTGGGAGGCCAAATTTACCTCAACTATGGCTTTGGTATACTTTGTTTGCCCTCTGAGTTTTTTGTTTAGTTTGATGAGAGAGCTTTTATCATGCTGGGTGCTGGCCTCCTAATTTTTGCCATGATTTTCTTCCTTCTGTTATACAGTCTATCAATTCTGTGATTCCACCAGGATGACTTGTTTTTTGAGTTATTTCTGTACTTCTTCCTGGTGGGTACAGCTGCCTCTACGTAGCTATTAACATGCTTGCACAGGGTTTCTGTGAACAGTTTTACATAGGCAGCAGTTTTCTCAGGGTTTATGGGGGCTTGAAATTTTCCCAGGTTATCACTTAATAGCAGGATGTTAGTCTTAGATTTGTTGTTGTGTCTTTCAGCTTTTCCCGATTAGGGGTCGCCACAGCGGAACTCCAGTCCGCTAATGATTGGCAGTAGATTTTTACGTGTTGAGTTGCCAGCCCTGACACACAACCTTCAATGAAGGTACACCTATTCACGCATGTCTCCACACAGAAGACGCTCTAGCAGAGAATTTAACAGGACAACATCTTAATGTGAGGCGACAACGCTACCGCAGCACCACTGAATATTCCAGGTTTAGCCGGGAGTCCGGGTTTTATTTTTACTTCAAAGGAGACCATTTTGTCGTCTGACCTTACTAGGGAAGACATTACAGTAGAGGGTGTGCAGCACACTCCTATATTTGTGAGGACCAGATTCAGTATGGTTGCACCCCTGGCTGGTGTATTGACTATCTGGTGCAAGGATTTTGTGTTTACAAAATCCAGGAATTTCTATGCCCCTATGTTTACTGTTTAATAGGATTCCCAGTTAATAGTGGGGTAATTAAATTTACCCATGAATATGGTATTGGGTTGGATGGTGAGTGTTTCCAATAAGTTTAAATACATGGTATGGGTTTCCTGGATCATAGAGGGAGACCTATAGCTTGCAAGAAAGTGGTATTGGATTCTAGCTATGGTGATTTGGACATGGAGCAGCTCAAGTTCATTGTCCTTTTTGACTAGCCTTGAGGTACACTTATTTTTGATGTGGATAGAGACACCTCCACCTTTAGTCCCTGTCTGTGTAGTAGCTGGTCTAAAGGTGTGGAAGGGATTATAACCTTGCACTGTGGTGTGCTCTGTTCGGCTTTAAACCATGTCTCATTGACCACACACATGTCTGCATTCTTTAGGGTGAAGAGAGCTTCTAGGAAGTGTTTTTTTGCTTAGTCTTCTAGCATTGAGCAGCAATATCTTTAGAATTTCCATGTTTTTGATCTGCTATATTGCTAAATAATGAGAGATATTTGAGTTTTAGAAATCATATCATGAAAATGCATGCTAATGCATACTCTGTTATCCAATCACTTTCTAAGTTTATAACAGCAATATTTAAGTATGTCCCCCATTATTTTTCACTTTGTCATATTTTTGCACTAAGAGGTTGAGTGGTATGTCACTGACTAATCTTTATGATTAGCTAAGCTTTTTAAGATTGTAAAAGTTTATTGGTGCATTCATTAAGCTTAGCATTTGATTTCCCCTTATCTGTGTTGACCTGTAATTGTATCCTAGTTACTGGTGTAACACTGATCATCTATGAAAAAGCAGTAGAGCCACTTGACTTTGGTTAATATTGTCAATGCCTGGCTGGCTGTGCTTTTTAAGATTCTAAATGTTAATTGGTACATTCATTTAGTTGAACATTTTACCTTGTAAATATATAATATATATAATATAATATAAAATATTGTACACAGTCATATGTTTATTCTCTTTGGAAAAAAAAAAAAAAAAATTCTTTCAGAATCATTTGCTTATTATACTTATGTTTTTGCTCATATTATGTTTATATAATACTTGTATTAACTAGTCCTGATGTAAAATCCTTGTATTTGTATTGTCAATCTCTGTTTTAGTATTTTATAACTTTTGGAGCTTTTCTCCCCGGGCCTCTACTGAAAATGGACATATATCCAGCTAGACTAGCCCGGTCAACAAATGTAAAATAAAAATAAAATAAATAAAATTGTATGTGCTGACTTGTAATTTTTTACTATGTGTTATATCCCACTACCCTGTGAAAAGCCTGATCTGTGATTGTAAGAAAACATTGCAAAAATGTTGTATTGGTGTATCAGCACAAGGGGTGAGAAAGCACTCTGCTTCTGCATTTTCAAAGGAGCCACTTACATTCAAATTATGCTTGTCTTTTTGCACTTTGTCTTTGTTAGGAAAGTATGAAATAATTATCTGTTGTGCTAACTAAAACTTGTTACTTCAAAGAGCTACTGAGGCAAATGACCACCTGTTTGTAGGCTGAATAGTTTGTGCTTGAGATAAGCATTACTGACATTTACAAGATCAGCTTAAAGACTAGCACCTCTCTAGGTGTGTAACCATGTCTGTTCATATTTATATTATTAGTAGCAAATAGCATAGCAAAAATGTGGTGCATGCAAGGCACTGAAAGATCACCTTCAACTTAAAATTTATATGATGGGATTGTGCAGCTGAAACCATATTGATACTTAACTTGTCGGTACTTCAGCTAAAGAGATGAAATGTTTATTACTTGCCGATTGGCAATTTAGCATTATGCTAATACCCAATAGGATAATATTTGACTTGTCACATTTCTCTAAATATCTCAACAAAGGCAAGCAAGTAGGACTAATGCGGAGCCTGACATGCATTAGAAAATTATGTTTGTGTAACACATATACCCACCCACTTTGAATGTCATAGATTGGCTGTTGGGGGTATAAAGGCAAACAATACATACATGATAGTGTGTGTGTGTGTGTGTGTGTGTGTGTGTGTGTGTGTGTGTGTGTGTGTGTGTGTCTGTGTGTGTGTCTGTGTGTGTATATATATATATATATATATATATATATATATATATATATATATATATATATATATGTATGTATATATATATATATATATATGCTGGATTTTCCTTGAGTCTTGTAATGTGATTTTAGTTCTGATCAGAAATTAGGGTAAGAAGAGGAATGATCTTAAGAAGATGGGAGAGGTTTCGACAGTTTCGAACACAGCCTGAGAGCATGAGTTGTGGCCTGTCTGAAGTCTTGTTTGGGAGAATTTCAGGAGTGAACTGCAGAGGCTAAGACTGCTAAGAGGTATGTTAGTGCTCCCTGAGCAGAAGGGTGGATCATGGCTGGCTAAGGCTGGGTGTGCAGCATAACTTGCCATCATCCTATAAGGAGGGGGAAGATATGAATTTCCATGAAAAAGAAAAGTACAGTGCTACCTCACACTCGCTGTTGACTGCGACTGCAGACAAATACTCTTAAACGTTTTGTAAATATCTTTTTATTGTATGCTTTCATATTTTACTCCTACCCCATGGAGTTATCAGCAGTACACTACTGAGTAATCCTTCTGTACTGAGTGTACACTGTAAAGCATTTTTTTTTTCTCCTGTGTGCATTTTGATGTAGCATTTGCCACCTGTTCTGCCTCAATGGAGGACAAGGCCACCACCTCAGGTTATCTGGTAGCATAATCTACTACCACTAGGATATACTTCTTCCCTGTGGAACTTGGGGTACTCAGAGGCCCCATGATAGCCATAGCTACCCTCTGAAACGCTCCTCAATCACAGACAAAGGCAACAAAGGAGCTTTGACCTTGTCTCCTGCCTCGCCTACTTGTTGGCACTTCTCACAGGTCTTGCAGTATCCTGTTACATCCCTTGCAATCCCAGGCCAATAAATGTTCTGCATAATATGTCTCTTAGTGCACTTAATGACCATATGGTCTGCAAAGGGAATGTCATGGGCTATGGCTATAAGTGCCAGATGGTAGGCTCTGAGTATTACCAACTACTATATTCTCTCACACCTTTCCTCAGGGGTCCATTCTCTATACATTAACCCTTTGTTCCAGTATAAGGAATCCCCTTTTCCTTGAGAATCAGGCGCCTCCCTAGCTACCTCCCTTAAGCCTTATAATGTAGGGTCTGAGTGCTGAGCCTGTCTCAGGTCTCTTTTTGTAACCCTTCCCAGCTCCCCTTCCACAGGAAGTTAGGTATCATCTAACAGTGGTGCCTCACTGTCAGCCTGAGTACCACTACTCACCTCTGCCCTTGCAGTCACTCTGTCCAAGGGGACATCAGTACCCACCAGAAGCTGTAATTCACCTTCAGTCTCACTGCTACTGGGTAGCTCCCTCCCTGAAGTAGCCACCTCACCAGTGCTGGCTTCAAGTGTGTAATCTGTCTGGATCCCTCCCAGGCTACTAGACCTACATGCCTGTCTCCAAGCCTGACTGTGTGTAACTGCATGCACACAAGTTACTGCACTATCAAAATCATTCTCCAGCAGGACTTCTGCAGGGATATTCTCTAACATACCTACTTGCTTGCTTTCTTTTCCATCCTCCCAGTAAAGGTGAATGCTAGCCAAATGTATTTGGAATGGGGTCCCTCCTAATGCTCTGACTGGAGTAGACTGCCCAAGCAAGTAGTGCACCTCTTTAACCACAACAGACTTCACATTGGTTAGGACAGAGGCTGTGTCTCTCTTAGCAGTGGCCTGTTTCCCATCTACTAAGATAGGATATAACCTCTTGTAGTAGTTTGGTATTCTTGTTGTCTCCCGATAACTTACCATAAGCATTCTGTTATTCCCACCTGCTGGCTCACCTACCTTTTGTTCCCCACCTTGCCCCTGTGGACATCTATATCATACATGGCCCCACTGGTTATATTTAAAACATTTAATCCCTGATCCTGGCCTTTACCAGAACTAGTGACTTCCCTTGTTACTGGTGGACTCTGTTTGGGTGGCTTAGGCTGTCAACCATTGCTTCCCTTATACCCATGTGCAGCACTGGGTATCCCTTTCCTGTGCAGTGATGCCTTGCTTGCTAAGCAGAGATCCCTTTTTCCCCAGCTCATCTGTGGTGTTGCATTCCCTATCGCCCAACCAGATTCTCATGTTCTCAGGCAAAGTGGCAAGGGTTTGTTCTCTCACCAAAAGGTCTGCCAGCCCTTCAAAAGTGGTGACCTGACACCCACTCTCCCATCTATAAAAATAAGTGTTTAACTCAGCAATATAATCACACACATTTTCATCTGCTTTGTGTCTATGCTTACAATTTTTTTTTCTGTAAGCTTCATGTATTAACTTAAAACACTCTAATAAACATTTCTTTACTTTGTTATAGTCTAAACAATCAATATCAGACAATTTAGAAACAGCAGTTACAGCTTTACTATGGAGTAAGGGGGGGTCAGGAATCATTCCCAGAGCCATTCATCAGCATTATACTGTTTACATACCCATTCAAACATATGAATAAAACTATCAAAATTATTGCCCTCTGTAAATTGTGGAAGACATTTTCTGGCCTTTATTGCTTCTGGGGTTGGTTATTCCCTTGCCCATTACCTCCATGACCCTGGCACAGAGTCAGTAACTCCCTCTCATGTTGCCTGTACTTCTCATTTTCTTAAGCCTCCAAATGTCTCAGTGTCTTTGCTGATTCTGCTTCAACCTCCAAATACTGCAGTCTCTCTGCAGATTCTAATTCCAAATGTTTGGACTCCATTTCAAGTCTCTTTAACTTTAGACAGATTTTTAAATCCTCTGAGGAAAGTTTAATTGTCCTGTTTCTGAGAGCTGTACATCCCCAAGGCCAGTCTGGCTGTCTTTTTGGTTGCTGGTCTGTGATGTAACTGTGACCAAGGCTGCAATCATTTCCCTTTTAGTCAGGTTGGTATGCAGCAATCCTCTGGTGTGGCACATCTCAGCCAACTGGTTCTTTGTCAGCTTGCCATAATCCCCTGCTGACATTCTTGCCTGCTCTACCTGAAAACTAAGCTAACAAAAGTAAATAAATACAACTATTGGGATATGAAACTCTGAATGTTCACCATGTGGCTGTTTGAGAGTACAAACACCTTCTTTAGTGACAACTGCTTATGGGCCACAGAAGTTCAATATCCACCAATATATGACGCCCCACCAATGGGCCAGTAATCAAGGAGCCTCAATTCTCAAGGTCCTTCTTCCTGACTAAAAGTAAATAACCATAATATTTTGAAACATATGCTAAGATGTTAAAGAATACAATTTAGATAATAAGCAAAAGAGAGTGAATTGCATTCTAAACCGCTGTCACTTATTACATAGTTCTGAATGTTTGCTACTGATAGCATACTTGACATGCAATAGCACCCAGGAAAGTTATGCTATGCTATAAACAAAGTATAAAACTATAGTTTCTTACATATATAAACATTTTTATTGGAATGTTATCAAATAATTAGAGTAACATTCACACTTTTTACAAGTTAAACCTGGATCACAAATAACTGTCATTCTTTTAATGTAAGATTCTATTCTATTCTAGACTTCTTTGAGACAGTTACCAAGGGTATAGATAAGGGAAAGGTGGTATACACAGCCTACCTAGACCTCGCTAAGGCCTTCGACACCATTCCCCATTCTGGTATTATAGACAAGCTCACCAGCCTGAACATAAACCCCTATGTCACAAGATGGGTTGCCAACTGGCTCACGGACAGAACCCACATGGTGAGAGTTGTGGGAGCTAGGTCCGACTCTAAACTGGTTACAAGTGGCGTTTCCCAGGGCTCAGTCCTAGGACCCCTCCTGTTCAGCATATACATCTCAGAGATACAGGCAAGCACAGGAGGACTATGGCTGACCAAGTTCACAGACAACTGCAAACTAGGGGCTATATTTGACTCTCCGGCTGACACAGACATCCTCCAAAAGGGTCTCACTGAGACGGATACCTGGTGCCAAAATCATGGCCTCAAGCTAAATGCCAAAAAGTGCATAGTCATCCCTTTTGGAAAAACAAAGTACCCACAAACTACCACATAGGTAGTAGTCCCCTAAATACGGAAGTTGTAATAAGGGATCTGGGGACCCGAGTAGATAGTAATCTCATCTTTGATAACCACATTGCCAAAGTGGTTAGAAAATCCTTCTACATGGCCCACATAATCACAAAAGGGTTCGCATCCAGATCGAAAGAGGTCATTGTGCCCCTCTACTCATCACTCATCACACCCATCATGGAGTACAATGCCCCATTTGGGATGTACCTTACAAGACACCTGCAACAGCTGGAAAGACCACAGAAGTATCTCACCGAGAGGATCACTGGCCTCAAACAGATGCCTTATGCAGCTTGACTGAAGAAACTCCAGCTGTACTCGGTTGCATACTGCCTACTCAGAGGTGATCTCTGCTTGATATACAAGGCCATGTCCAACCCAGAATTGATGGACATGCTCCACCTAAAGAAAACCTTATCCCCTCGAGCCACACACTCTAGGAATCTAAACCTCACCACAACAATAAATAGGACATGCTGGAGGGATAGATTCCTGTCCCAGAGACTTCCCATGCTTTGGAACAAGATTCCAATCTATGCTAGGCAGAGCTCCTCGCTAACACTCTTCAAAAGAAACCTTGACGAGTGGATAGGAAACAGAAAGTTTACCCCGGGGATCACTTCAGTGGCTCTTCTGGACAGATGCACATGGAAATAAACTAAGGGGGCAGCGAAAGCCAACACATGCTGGCTAGGCTTATAAATGCCTTCGGGCAGATAGCCTAGTAACTACCTATGAAACTATGAACCTATATCTCCTTTAAAAAATGACAGTCTGCTTTATATTAAATTTCTCATACAAATAGTGTTCACTGAATCATTAAATGCTATTTCTTTAAATACAATAACTTTTTTAGTAGTTAACATACTTTGAAATGTTGTTTGTTGTTTTTTTTTTTTTTTTAGTAGTTTGGAAGGGTTTGAGGGATTGATGTGCAAAGTAGAGGTGGCTTGGATTCCCTTGTGTGTAGCTGATAAACTGTTCATTTGCAAACCCTTGTCATGAGGACCAGCTTGAAGCAGCTTAATTAGAATCATGAGCACTTTTGTGATGCTGCAGGAGTTCTGAAATTCTAAGAACTGTCCAGGTTACTTGTTCCTGTCTAAAAGTAAATAATCATAATATTTTGAATCATATACTAAGATGTTAATTAATTAAGCAATAACCCACGCCTGGGTGTGGATAATGTTGGATTTACCCACGGATAATGCTGGATTTACCCAGCATTACCCACACCCAGAAGTGGGTTATTGCTATTATACAATGACATTATTTAAGAAAACAAATACTTACTTTTCTTAAATAATAGCATTGTATAATGCCTCCGTGCTGCCCTTCTGCAGCTGTCTGGTATTCTGTGGCAGTTCTGATGTACTTCGCATGGGTATGCTTACGCAGTACATCTGAGCTGTGTGTGGAAGCAATGGAGAAAGGAAGATCTCTGTTGCTTTTTAAAAGGTGTCTCACTATGTTAAAAGAATTTAACATAGTGAAATAGCTTAAAAAAGCAACGGAGAAAGGAAGATCTCCGTTGCTTTTTTTAAGCTATCTCGCTATGTTAAACCTATTTAACATAGCGAGATTACAGCAACAGAGCTCTTCCATTCTCCATTGCTGTCTAACACAAAAAAAAAAAGACTTATACTAATGGAAAAAGTCTGGGCGACTGGACCTTTTACCATTAGTATAAGTCTGATTTACAATAGGTGCACTGACCAATCAGCTTGCACATTTTGGAATATTAATGGGGGGTCATTGCATAATTCCAGTTAGATAACAGACAATGAATTGCATTCTAAACTGCTGTCACTTATTACGTAGTTCTGAATGCTTGCTACTGATAGTATACTTGACATGCAACAGCACCCAGGGAAGTTAAACTATGCTATAAACAAAGTATAAAAATAAAGCTTCTTACATATATAAAATTTATTATTGGAATGTTATCAAATGATTAGAATAACATTCATAATTTTACAAGTTAATCCTGGACCACACATAACTGTCATTTTTTAATGTAAGTTTATATCCTATGTTTCTTTTGCAAAATGACAGTCTGCTTTGTATTGGATGTCTCATGCAGTACTAAATCATTCAATGTTGTTTGTTTGAATATAAAAGCTTTTTGCTGTTAGAAGTGCATTGAAATGTTTTTTGTTGGTTTTGTGATGGTTTGGAGGGGTTTGGAGGCTTGGCGTGTGGGATGGGGGTGGCTTAGCTTCACTCATGGATGTTTTTGTGTGGATTGAGGCTGACAGACTGTTCATTTGCAAGCCCTTGTCATGCGGATCAGTTTGAAACAGATTAATTAGAGCCATGAGCGCTATTGTGATGCTGTGGGAGTTCTGAAATTCTAAGAACATTCCAGGTCACTACTTCCTGTCTAAAAGTAAATCATCATAATATTTTGAATCATATGCTAAGATGTCAATGAATGCAAGTTAGATAATAGCAAAAGACAGTGAATTGCATACTAAACCACTACCAGCTGTTAAATAGTTTTAAATGTTTGCAGTATACCAAAATGATAGTTTATATACTAGTCTATAGGCTGACACTTCTTGTAAAAAAAAATTAGGATTGTGTTTCTCTGTTATTGTCTATTTTTAATCATAACAAAACTTAATGTCTCAGAACAATTTGTTATTGAAAGTTTGAATCTTAAAAGAGAAGCTTTTTCAGATGAAAGTTCAGATACTATTAGATATAACATTTAAGGAAAAATAGGACTGATTCTAACAATAGTAGTAGATGAAAGAGTATCAAATATATAAGGGTAAATATAAATCTTGTATTATATGACACTCTATACTAGGATTATAGCTAAAATATAAAACCTAGGAATAAGGTAATAGTACAAGACATACTATACAAACAGAAATAGAAAGAGATCAGAATAAGTAAATATGTATATAGGTAAAGAATAAAATATGCTTACAAGAGTGGGAGGTCGTCATAGTGATTAAGGTGTTCACCTTACAGGTATAAGGTGCAATATTTAATTCTAACGTTGGTTAATTGGCTGGGCTTCGAATAGCCCACATTTATTTACTTATGAACAACTTTACAAATAGTAAATAAAACAGAAAAAATATACAATCATCTGACCTATGAATTAATAAATATGAAAATAACTGACTCTCCCCCATAGTAGTTAATGCCAGGTACATAATAAAGATTCTGAACACCTGTTTAACTTTTATTATTCATAATAACTCATTGATTTTTTTTTAAGATGATGCATACTAAAAATATGAGACATATTAATATGAATCAGAAGCATGAGCTAAGCTTTGTTAGTCTAATGGAGAGTTTGAGAGGAAGTTTGTCTTTTTCAACAAACTAAGAATATATTATTCCATGGCAGAATGTTTTAGGGTTATATCATTAGGTATTTTTTTTTTTTTTTCAAAGGTTTTGCCCATAGCTGAAGATTTCATATTGTTATATATAAAGCATATAATATGTTCTGTACATAAATACTATTTCATTATACTTGTGTGTTCTTTCTTTCTTATATAAATGCCTAATTTTAAATACATATCTATTAATATTAATGGATTGAATAATCCAGTAAAGAGGGGGAGTCTGTTCACATACTTGCAATTACATAAAGTTCAAATAGTATTTCTACAGGAAACACGTTTACTTAATAAACATGTAAACAAACTTTCATTAAAGAATTTTGTTTTAGCAGGTTCTGGCTTTCGAGCTAAAAGAAGAGGCACTCTCATTTTATGGAAAAACTTACCAGTAAGGCCTAAAGTAAAAGATACCTATGTTGATAAAAATGGTATGTTGTTTGTAATGGTATGTTAAGCATTCTTATAACTGAGTGGAACAGAAAACTATATACATTGGTGAACTATTGGATTCAAGAGATTGCAGCTAAAGATGGAAACAACTACTTAGACAGTATAGCCTATTACATGAAAGGTGAAGTCATAATGGATGGAGTTTTAATTGTATTTTATCAGACAAAAGTCCCACTGCAGATAGAAAGCTGAAAATCATATCTTCAACCAAACACTTAATGGATTTCATAAATCTAATGAATTTACAGGTTATATATGAGCTAACAAAAAGAAACCCACCTCAATTTACCCATTATTTATATAGATAAGGAACACAAACAAATATTAATAACATGTTTGTCTCAAACAATCTCTTATCACATATCAGAGAAGTTTTAATAGTTTCATGTCCATTATTGGACCATAATGTTATAATCTTTAATATTATGCTAAAACCTGACAATCTAATATATCACAGGAGATTATCACTGTACATGATTAAAATAAAAGGATTCAGGGATTGGTATGTTAAAGAGATCAAAAATTTCATAGAAATAAACATGAATGGTGAAGTAACTGACATTGTCCTGTGGGATTCACTAAAGGCTTATTTAAATGGAAAAGTTACAGGCTGGTTTATTAGTAAAACAAGAGAATGGGTCAAAGAATTGACTACACTATAGGCCAAAATAGACAAACTAAAGTTAAATCTTATACCAAATGACATCATCAGTCAGTCAGTCTGAACTTAAAAAGTTAAATATAAAGTATGTTTACATTTTAAATTATAAAGTTTTCATAAACCTGGAAAAACTTAAACTTCAAGAATATTCAGTAAATCCTTTAAACCTCCATAAACTCACTCTTAGATCAAATAAAATTAATGTACTAAATCATATCAAAGAAATTATAACACATGTAAATAATAAAAAAGAAAGTAGAACAGATATTAAAGGTATTCTTGGGGGATTTAAAATAATTTATGAAAATATAAATAATAATACAAATAACCTAGATAATGATGATATAGCTGAAACTTTTCTAAGGGAAAATATAAATAATAAATTAATAAGTGAAAAAATGATAGACTATTCACTTTAACAGAAATAAAAGATCAAATAAAAAGTTAAAAAAATAATATGGCTCCAGGCTTAAATGGTCTTATACCAGAACTATATAAAATACTACAGGATGATACAGTTAAAATAGTAAAAAAGGTCACTAGAGAAATAAAAACAACTGCTGAAGTCCCCCATGATGGAAATATGCCCTTATATCACCTATTTTAAAACAAGATAAGGATCCTACAATGTACTCATCATGTATAAACCAGAAACAAAAGAAGATGAACCAAAGCACAGCAGGCAGCAGATAAAAAATAATTCTGTTTAATGGTAAGCACTTTCGCAGCACATCAAGCTGCTTCATCAGACACACAAGAAATGCAATGCCTTACTTTTAAACTAAGAACGACCAATAAAATAATGTATTCAATTACATGGAGTAATAAATGCAATCCTTGTTTAAAGACGTATACAAAAACATGTCTATAATTAGTTTAAAATGGTCTAGTCAGTAAATATTTAGAAATATAAATATATTGCACATAAATGTGAACAATTTAAAAAATAGTAAAAAAGTAGCAATAAAAACAGTAGTCATCTAGGCAGTATCCTAGCCTGTAAAACTGGCTTTATAGAAACTTTATCATTAATGCCTCTGCCCATGCTAGCTCCCATCCTTAAAATCCATTCTAACTCTGCTGTCTCTGTTTTATTTCTGATGTCTCCCCCTCTTTCATTCTTGGGGATTATTTCCATCACCATGAACTTAAATGTATGTGTATGATCATGTGTAGCTACATGTGTGGCTAAGGCATTGGCTTCAGCACCACTGGATATATCATACAGATGTTCTCTCATGCATTATTATCTACACCAAATTCTTGTTCTTCTGTGTTTATCATGTACACCCATTTCACATTTAAATTTGGATTATAAGATGTCCATGTCCACTTTAGCTAACACAGTTAATCTGCTTATACCTAAACTAATTAACAACGATCAAACTGGGTTTTATTTTCCACAGACAAGTACAGAATAATATAAGAATACATACATTAATAGAATATACAAATTTGACTCAGTTAATTGTCATATATGTTTAAAACACTTTATATTTTCTCACCTAAACTAATTGCACTAATTTCTAACTTTCAATAACTCTTGTGTTTATGCTAAAATAGGTTCTTTTCTTTCTAATTCCTTTAAATTACAAAAAGATGCAAAACAAGGCAGTCTGTTATCACCTTTACTTTTTGTATTAGCTGTATAACACTTTGCTAATAGTATTAGGTCCAAAAAGAAAATTAATGGTATCGAAATAAAAGAAGACTTAAAACTAAAGATTCAGCTCTTTGCTGAAGATATTTTACTAACAAAAGGAAATATAGAAAATTCATTAAAACATATAATTAGTTCTATGAGTCAATATGAAGAAATCTCAAACTTAAGATGTAATAATAATAAACTAAGTACATTATTAATTAATAAAAAAATCATACAAAATATTGTAACTTCAATTGGAATAGCAGTGAAATTAAATACCTTAGTATAACCACTATGTCTAATAGTAAAGAAATGATACAGACTTTCAACAGGTTGTTGATAAAATGTTAAGTTTAGTCACAAATTGGAACAGATTCTTCTTTACCATAGAAGAACAATTAATGCTTTTAATATGGTAATTCTCCTAAAATATTGTTTGTCTTACAATCTTTAGTACTATCCCCACCAAAACAATTGATGAAGAAGATAAATAATATTCTACTTAAATGTTTTTGGCATCCTAATAAACCACGAGTTTCCTTTGATTGGCACAGAAAATGCTGGGATAATAGTGGAATAGGATTCCTTGATATTCAATTGTATGCTAATTCGACAAATGTAAAAGTTATAGTGTTGTAGATAAATCCATTTTATGATTCAAAATGGAAACAAATACATCAAGAAATATTATGGTAAATAATAAATATGTCACAACCAGTCATAAACAAATAGTACCTAATAGTTTTCTCTGGTTATTAAAAGATTTTTGTATAAATGGTATTACACCCTCTTCTTAACTTCCCCATTTAAATAACATCATTTTTTTCTTTCCAAAATGTCATATATTCTAACCATTGTATTAAAGACTTAATATTTTCTGTATTTCCAATTGCATATACAAATGACTGCTTAGAAACTCATAACTTCAACAAAATGCTAGTATTGAAATGACAAAGTAATTTAATTTATTGGCAGAAATTCTTAAATGGTACTGATATATATATATATATATATATATATATATATATATATATATATATATACACACACACTGTTGAAGATTTAAGGTCCAAATCAAGATTCTGAGAACTGACATACAAACATTTAGAGACTTTATGAATATAGAGGTAAATAAGATAGTTAGCCTAGATAAGAAATCATTCTCCAAATTATTGAAATTCTTAATAAATATCAGTAATAATGCAATGAAAAAATAAATTATATTTGTCACAAATTTATAAAATGTTTAAGTTAGATTTTACATATTTCGATAATTCATATTGGAACTACCCCTCCGAAATTAATAATGAAGACTTCTCTGAAGAATGAAAGAAATTAATATTAAAATCTACAGATAATACTACATCTTCATTATATTGGAAAATTTTCACTTGGATTTTTTTACACAGGGATTTTGCCACTCCACATAAAATTACAGTTATGTATAAATCAAACAGAATTAAATGCTGGCAATGTAATTCTGAAATAATATCTGTTTGGACTCATATGGCATATGGATGCATCATCTCCCTTTTTGAAAATAACTTAATAATTTTAAGCTCTATGGTCAGATAGATGTAATATTTCTGAATCTTTTGTTTTATTTAATGCTGTGATTCCTGAGATAATTCCAAATATCCAAGTGTATCTTCTTTGGTCTATTCTCACTATAAACAGAAATGTAATTACTAAAAATTGGAAAAGTAAACTTATCCCTCTAGTGTTGAATTTATTAGTATAGCAAAAACTATTTCCAGTAGTGAACTGTATACTATAAAGAAGATAACTTCTAATACTTCACATTCATATAAATCTTGGCTTAAAGACTTGCTTGAAGAATATTAATTGTTGTTTTGTATGACGGTAATGTATTGATCAGCTGTGGACCTATGTAAATAGTTATTTGATTGTTTTATAATTGATTTGTTTAATTATTGTTTTAAAACCAAATTAAAAAAAGAATTCACATACTATAATTCATATCTCTTAAAGCTACATGTCTAATAAGCAGTAATATATTATACTGTGATCATTTTCTACCTTATCTTCTGTGTATTACTTGTCCACTAACAGGTCTTTCTCCTCCTCTCTTCTACTGATTTATTTTTATCATTTTTTACCTGGGGCTAAGGCAACAGCTGCTGTTTCTTAACTGTAGCAGTCATTGTTCTTTTATGCTGTTAACTTTATCCCAGTCTTGAGCCCAGTTTGATTATAAGCATATGACTCTTCATAAAATGCCCTCAGTACAACAATCTTTTTTTCAATTTTCAGTAATGCAGTACAGCATGCTTGTTGAATGAGCACATTCAATTACTGCTTTATTAAGGTTTTTATACTACTACATAGATACACTGTACATATCACACACCTTCTAAAGATTTAACATAATGAAATATGTATTTTTGTCCTCAAAACTCCTTGAAATCTACAAAGATCTTCATTTTTTATTTCTTGATTAATTCTTGATTTTATCTTCAATAACTGTTTACAGATAAGTTTAGAAATGTTCAAGTATATAATCCAGTTCATGCCACTTCTATGACACAAGGCCTGTGGCCCACATGACCCAGGACTGACTACAGACTCAGGACTAAGTAGCCTTTTCCACCTGTCTTAAGCTAGTAGCTACATCTATTATTATACTAGTAGCCTGTAGAAGATAAACATCATAGTATTTAGTGTATGAGATGGGGTGTGTGTTTGACTTTGTCAAGCAACATATATGGTCTGTAGCCAAGAAACTTGTCAAATATCAGTCTTGGCTTATATCTAGTGTATTGTACTCCCAAGAACATTGTTCTAAAGGGTTTATAGGTTTATAAGTTAATTAATGGTATTTATACACAATATACTTATTACAGGGTATTTTAATGGTATTTTATTATTTTTATTAATCAAACTGGACTAAAATCATTATGTATGCTCACTAAACAAAGCAAATCCTTTATTAGCTGTCTTAACGATAAACTTTTAGAGTTGGACAAAACATTGAACAGTTCTGGTTGCTACAACAACTATTTGGCAGAATATAAGACCATGTTTATTTCTACTGACAGGTATATTAAAACCAGTGTAGGACACAAGAAATCTCCCATGATGTAGAAGCTTAGGCCACAAGTACAGCCTACCCTCCCCTACAATATATTTAAGCTTGTCTCTTCAGGAAAGAACTACATCATTTCTAATATGGATTCCATCAGTTCAGTGGTCTTTCTCAAAGAGGGATAATGTTTTTTTTACAAAGAAGGTCTGAAAGGATATCCAGACAATAGACATATGTGGAATCAAACATTCATTATTATAGGTGAATTTGGAAATTTTCCCTCATCACAATTTCAGAGGGAGAATGAATGTGAAAAGGTGAGGTTGAGGCCGGGCCCATCCTTGACTTCATTTTTAGGAAACACTTGATCATGGATTAAACGGTGAATACATTTTCAACTAACTAATGAAACTTTTCCCAAGAACAAAATTAACTGTTTAAATTAATTTTTCTTATATACCTGCTAGAGGTGCTAATAAGGTGCACTCAATTGTTGATTTAAAACTGTTTGTTAGGAAGTTAAGTCTTTCACATATTTTCAAGGAAACAAATGTAAAACCCAAATGGGGCAGAAGCCATCCTGTTACAACCCCCTTACTTTCTACCTTACAAACTGTTTTATGATGCATGTAAAAAGGATATTATTAAGATCTGTGATGAAAAAAAGTTTTATAATTTTAAACCCATGCAGAAAAAGGGTTTACAGTAATTGAAAGATAAGGGATTTAGATTTAGGAAAGCTGATAAGGAGGCACTTTTGTCATTATGCATAAAATTGATTATACTGATATTACAGACACCATGTTATCTGACTCTAACAAGTATAAGGGAGACCAGTTATTTAATTCCTTGATATATATAAAAGGTATAAGAATATCAAGTATATTCTTTTGTCTTAGAACAAAGATTTATTTCATTTTCTGTACATCATTTTTTACATGTGGAGTCTCCAAAATTAGGAATTATGTTTGGGATTCCTAAGATGCATAAATCAGGTGTCTTGCCACCTTTTAGGCTTCTAGTTTTGGCCGGTGGGAAGTATACTTAAGTGAGGGACTTTTAATTTATTTGGACACCATTTTAAACCTTTTTATTCAGAATTTTGATAGTTACTTAAAAGATTACTGGGATTTTCTGTACAAGTTAATATAGTATTCCTGTGATGGGAGAGAGAGATAGACCATGCTGTTTACATTATGTATTAAATCTTTATTTAAAACCTTTCCTATTCTGGAAGGCATTGATTTTGTGAGGATACAACTGATCCTTTTTTTCAAATTATTCTGCCACATTTATTAATACCATTTATTTCCTCCTTGAAACATTGTTGGATTTTTTTTATTTACATTTTCAAATATTTTTAGCAAATTCAAGTCATAGCTATGGGTGCCTCTATTGCCCCTTTATTTTCTAACCTAAACCTGAGATGGTGGTAAGTTATTTTCTTTCACAATATATTTGTTGATATGTTACTTTATATTTGGTAGGGTAATGAGGAAGATTGTGATTTTTTTCTTTCAGGAATTAAATGAAATTCCCATTTGTTTTTTTTTTTTTTTTTGTTTTTTGAGTTTGCACTCGATACAACAGAAATAAGTGTAATATTTTTTATATTGAACTTACTATATGTACAGTATCTAAAAAGTTTAAAATTAAACATTTTAGAAAATAAATTTTGTCAATAGTTCATTTTTTTATTAACTGTCCCAACCTTTTGAAACATATCATTCTGAAAGGTCAGATGATTAAGGCATCTAGGCTGACAATAAATACTGAACACTTTTTAATGGAAATAGAAAGTGTTATAAGTTTGTTAGTTAGGAGGGGCTATAGCCACTGATATTACTAACCTTAGGTTAGAGAATTTCCATCCTGGTTTATGAAGAGACTTGAAACAAATAATCTTATAGATATAATTTTAACTCCTTTTGTTTTGATATGCCCTTAGATAGTTATGATATCATAAATTGTATTAATAATAACTGGAACATTCTTAGCGTTAATACCAAACTTTTGTCAGGTGTTGGGATAAGATCTAAAGGTATGTATAAAAAAGGGTATCAAAAACAAGATCATAATAAGGTACACCTACCCAGAATAGATATGCATAAATGTGGTCAGTGTTAAGTATGTTCTCATATCGTAGAAGACCCACTTATGTTATTACAGCATGTGGAAAGGACTATGCCAGACAACTGTAACTCTGTAGGGGGTGATTTATTTTGCCATCTATGATGGCTGCTTTTTTTATGAATACTTATAAGTTATCCAAGAGAATAAAAGAGCATCTGTATACCATCAAAACTAAAGATTTTAATGGCTCATTGTATAGACATATGACAGTATCTGAGAATAAAACATAAAATAAGAAATATTTTTATTTTAGTATATTTTTATTTTAGTGTCATTGACCATGAACCATATGACTACAGAAAGAATACAAGAATTAACCAGAAACCAGGGAAACTAGGTGGTAGATAAAGTTAAGTGCCAATAGCTCCCTGGAATGAATGATACTATTAATATTAAAATATTAAATGTTTTTTTTTTTTAAAGAAAGAGGTTTGAGAAAATAAACTGAATGCATTCATTGAACTTAAAAGTTAATAATAAATATGCTTAGGATTTTTACAAACTAATTCATATTGCTTTTATGTAATTGTCTTAATGAGGCTGTATTTGTATAAGTACTGTGTTTTTACTTGACTCTCTTTTTAAGGTGATTATTTAGTAGTAATGTGGCAGGTACTTTAGTTTTTTTTATCTCGTAGTCAGGCCATGTATTTAGTCTGATAAAGTCCTTAATTAAATTGTAGTTGGTATTTCCTACTGACATTTAGTGTATCTTAGCTAAAATGAATCTGATTGCACCAGGGACTCTGCCATGCCTCATTACCTGAAATTACGCATGCATTTTACATATTACAACTGCTGTTCACCACATGATGGAAAAAAGTAGCTGATATCATTCTAACCTTGTGTATATACTTGGTTCTGAGTCCTCATGAAACTGTTTTGTTTTGTGGTTTTTAGTTCTTTACATCGATAGAGCCATAGATCCTTTCACTAGCCTAATAGATTACTGATTTGGGAATCAGATTTTCTGCAAGTCATCATGATCCACTGCAGCAGTAAATCATAAATTCTGATAACAATATGACAACTATTTCCACAGGAAAGCCAGAAAAAAAGTCCTGAGTCTGATTGTGAAATACAGTCAATAAATAGTTTGGTTGGGAATGTTGATATGTCAAATGAGATGGTGAAGTATACTGGTTGTGCACTGGATTCTGAAGCACAGGTATGTGATTTTGAGATCAACAAGCCTTAACTATTGTATCTCAACATGGTAAGGCATTGCCATTCAGAGTGGATGGCTGACAGCTCTGGGTTCAACTCCTCCATCATGCCATTATTGGATTTGGGTGTTTGCTGCTCTTTTGTCTGGCAATTAACATAGAGGATTTAGGCTATGAGTTGTTGATGACCTATTTCTTGTGACACAGGGTTTGATTCCCAAAGCCTTTATTTGCCAGCTGTGTGACCTTGATCAAATCACTTAACCAAATAATGCTTTGAGTCAATTTGGAATTTGGGCCAGGCTCCTTAATAGTCTCCTAGACTGCATAACTAGCAGCTAGCTATGATACTAACTTTTGACGAGGTGAAAAATGTTAGTATATCATTTAAAGAATTTTCCAAAGGTTTATCCATTTTCACATCAAATTAACTCTGTGGGTGCTTTTAGAAGATGGTATTTAGTTGTTGGTGGCCAATGACAGATCTTCTAATCTGAAAAATGAAGATAGTAGAACATGCCTTCCAAGGGTACTCATTATGAGGAATGCTCCTTATTTTGAGTCTTAAAAAAATCTGTGCTCCATACTGTTCCATAGTGAAAGGATCTGACAAACCATTCATTGCTATGAACCTTTTTAACAAATACCCATAGGAAATAATACTGAATCATGTTAATTCATCAGCTACTTTTTATGTATTAAGAAATAGTTAATAACCATGCTATGATCTTCCTAGCTGAATTCATAGTAAGTGCTTCACATTTTGCACATTTATTCCACCTTTTCAGAGGCAGTGCTCCCCATTTAGAGATGGAGAGTTGAGAGCCATGTTCATTGTATCAGTATTATTGCAAAACTCTCAGTTCTGACTGCTCCAGTTTGCAGACTATAGAGGTAAGAGTAAAGGCAACCTAGCTACAAGGAAAAGTCTTATGTGCTTGCTTCTCTGTTCTGACTGACCCTGGCATTTGACATTGTATTTATTTAGTTAGTTAGTTAGTTATTGCAGAAGGCAATTTTATTTTTAATGGTGATAAAAAGTTGCAATTTATAGAAACAGCTGTTTGAACTGTCTACGCATTTAGAGACTGACAGGTTGGTAGACAATTCAGATCACCAGAAGCAGGTAGGGCATAAAACCAGCTTGGCTTGTTACCAGCTTGTTAACTTGCTGAAACTCAAACCAGAGCTGAACTTGTAATCAGGCTGGCTTGCCTCCTTGTTTGAACACAATTGTTTGCCAGCCCCATTGTCGATATATGGTTGCCTGCCAAGGATAACTTTAAAAAAAAAAAACTTACCTCATGCTTCCACCATCACTACACTTCTGTACTGGACAAGTAATTAATCCTTGATTGGTGCAGAGTAGCTAAAACAATTTTGGACAACAAGCATGTGGCCCTAGTACAAATGAGCAGCATGTCTGTCTCATCCAAATGAAAAACAAAGTTGCCATTATTCTAGAGTCTACAAGATTTCTGTTCCTTACAGATGCTATCCTATGATTTTGGAGATGGCATAGGATCAGAATATCCAAAAAGTGATTGTTTATGCACTGATGTCTCTCTTAGGATTCCACAAGCTGCAGCTGCTTTCAAATGGAAAGAGGTTAATGTAAGACACCCTTTTTCCTTTGGCATAGAAGGGGTGGCAGTTGCTTTCTGTGTGGAGTCTGCATATCCTCACTGTATTTATATGAGTTTCCTCTGGGTGCATCAGTTTCCTTCCACATTCCAAAGACATGCAGTAGATGGATTGGGCACTCTAAATTAGCCATAGGTGTGAGTGTGTGTGCAAGTGTGTGGTGTGGATGAACTACTGCAGCAGGGTAGCCACCTAGCATTGTAAACCTGGGTTGTAGATGACTGTCACTGTTGAAGTGACACCCTGACCCCATTTGCAAAAATGGGAAAAAAGGGCTGTGGATGGATGGATATGAAATGAAAGACAGATAAATACATAGATATATCAATCCTGAGCTGTCCATATGCCCCTCAAGCCCCCCCTGAGCTGTTGGCCCTAGATGGCCACCAGAATCACTCCTATTATAATCCAGTACTGGCCTAGTGTAACCACTTTAAGGGATTGTGATCTGTAGCTGCAGTACATTTTCTACCATAAAGGCAGAGTTGAAGCTTTTCGGGGAGCTGAAGCTATGCCCTCATACTCCTTTTCAATAGCTGCACAGGAATTTGAACAGCCTACAAAGTAATGCATATGTTTACTCATGTAATCTGAATGAGAAATTTGAGTTTTATCAGTGACAGAATGTATGGATTACCCACATGCATTTAGCATGTGGTCTAGCATTATCCTCACTTCCTTTTAACTAGAACAACCACATAAAAATAGTTGATAAGAAATGTGTATGCACTTTATTGCCCTAAAAGGCTAATACCATGCTGGAGAGGCACATGTTAAGAAGGTAGGCATGGCATATTTACCATATATAAGTTCATATAGACCCACAACCCCTTGAACACTGACAGTTGCCTTGCTCCTAACATGCTTCTACTGCTTATGATGCAACAATGCATAAATCTACAGAAAAATATGACAGCAAGAAAAAGAGAAAATGTCTAAAACAAATTAGTTACACTGTTTAATCAAATTTCTCAGGCTTCTGACTTTAATGGAACCAATTACCATCCAAGAATGGCATCAGACCACAGCATCTGCTAAGTCACAAAAGGTGTCTAGACCATTTATAATCTTTTCAGAATGTTTGCTCTACATTTGAACAAATTACTTTCTAATATTCATAAAAAAATCTTTCTGTTTCTCCTTATAACCATAGCAAGTGAAAAAAGATATAACACTAACAATAAATATTTCATATTAATCTCTGCCACACTGATTAGAAATTATTTGCAAAAATGAATTATCCTAGATCAAGCAAGCACCAGTCACTAAAACACAAAGAATATACAGCTCTTCTTACCTATTGAAAGCCAAGTGGGCCGTGTTTAATTACCATTTTCCTTGATATTTAAAATTATGAAACTTGTTGCATGCCACTTTGGCATAATATGGCTTCAAAGGCTCCTAAATAATGTCTTGAATTTAAGTTTTGAGTTATATGCAACAAAGGTGTAATACACAAAGAAATCCTCTGTCACAATTTAATCATGAATGGCAGTACTGCATCCTTGATAAAGGGAATGTACATATCTGCTTGGATTCTAAGTTACAGAAGAATGATTCAGGGACATAATGTACCACTTTTTCCAAGATATTGCACCTTAATTCTAAGTAGTCTTACAGTATCTCTGCCCAATCCTTGAAACACTCATGCAAGAATACAATTATCTGCATATATTATGAAAATATAGCTCCTCACAAAATACATTCTGTTCCAAAATACTAACCCAATTACAAAATTAGATGCTGGCATATAGTTTGGGTGTTTAGCATTTACTAAAATGCTGTGGGCCCATGTCTTAATAGATTTATCTTTACCCTCAACTTATAAGCTATGGTACTGAAAACTTTTATCTCATTCCTACAGTATAAGTCTATGTTAAAAGAGAGCAGTGGATTTAGAGGTTTTTCGTCTCATTAAATATTACAGATATTTGGTGACTTGTGCATATGCATGCTCACTCATATTTACTTTTCTTGGCTCTGTATAAGTTTAGATGTTTTTGTTGCCTAGATTTCTTTTAAATAAATGCATACATACATATATACATACATACATAGAAATATTTCAGGCAATAGGCAATAATGTACTTCTAGCCTGCCAATATACTGCACTAACACAGTTATTACCATAATAAGTGCCCATTTTGTTCTTAAAAATATTTTAATTATCACGTACTTGCTTGCTTTGATGTAATTTGGTAGTCTATTCCATGCTTCAGAAATTTTCTCAGAGAACTAATCACCACACCACTCTTTATATAATCTTCTCAGGAGGCTATCTGATGATTTTCTACTACTTTTTGATAACCCCAAAAATGCCCAGAGGTAGTTGTCTGCAAATGCCCTATACACCCAAATTGTCTCCTCTTAAAGGTTTGTATTAGACACTGTACAAGTTCAGATACTTTAGTCATTCATAATAACTTACATTTTCACTTCCATGGATGTCCTTGATGTACTTCTGCTGTATTCTTTCCAATTTGCTCATGCTTGTTTTCTTATAGGGTTTCCATACTGTTATTCATACTCAGGTCTGACTCTAATGTGACTAACAAACAATGACTTCATCATATATGATTTCCTAGACTTTATAAATCTTTTTATACAACTTATAGAACTATAACTGCCATTAACAAATTGGTTGATATGATTAGAAAAACTCCAAACTGGATCTATCCATATACATAGGTCATTAAATGAATCTATGGTTTCAATCACTGTGTGCTAGACTAAATATTCACATTTCAGTCTATGTCTCCCATATCTTATGTGTTTAGTTTTTGATGTAATTATAAGCATATTATTCTCATGTGCACAAATGTTATTCAAGTTTTTTTTGCAAACATGCCTATGCCCAATCTGTAACATATGTAATCAGTTTACCCATTTTCAGGTTATCTGCATCTGCATACAAACTGTAGATCATTTCAAATGAAAAAATAGATCTGAAAGATACAACATAAATGAGAATGGGTCTAGGACAGAGTCCTGTGAAACACCTTGACTGTAACCTAGAATTTTACCTGTCTAATTGCTGTACGATATTTGCCATGTCGTATTCGTAAGCCATGCAGTTACTTATCTTTTAAAGATTATATCAATACCTAGCTGTTGTAATTTATTGATCAGTGTTTTGTGTATGACCCTACATTATATCACAACACAATTTTTCATTTATAGATATCAGTATATTGTTATAATTGTTGTTTGTTGAACATCATGGTACAGGGTGGTTATAGATCTATTTTCAACATATGCATGGCATGCTGATATATGGCTTCAGATCCCAATCTTTCCAACACGGATTATTGTCACATTATTGTTTCTTCAGACTGTTGAATTGTTACAAGATGCATGTATCATGTGTATACTGTAAACTTAAAACTATAGCTGACATTGTCAGGAAACCTATAGTGTTGATTTTTTACCCAGACATACAGGGGATGTTTTCCTGTGGTCGTTTCGGTATGTGTAGATATATTTAACAGATGAACATGTGCATGCATGCAGTATTTAACAGAATTTATCATAACAATATCCTTCAGTACTGCAATGGAATGTATGTTGGATATATTGCTCATTGTACATGTAATTAATTTTATGTTGGAAAAATATTCTGACCTTTTTGGTACAATTCCTTAGTATATGAAGGACATAATGGCTTTCCATTAGAAGTGTGAGACTGTTAAATGTAAACTCTACATTTTAAAAAATAAAGACAGAGTTAACTGAAAATGCAGAAAATGCAAGAAAATTTTGTATTACCTTTTTTTAATTATTTATTTTATTTGTTTATTAACAAGAACAATGGAGTGATCCGTACTGATCCATTTCAGTCACAACCTGGGAGGGCTGTAATTCTTATTCCACTACAAATTAAGAACATTGTTGCACAATGAAAGCTGGCAGAATGTACAGAAGAGCTTTTGAGTTACATAAAAGTTCATCTTTCAGGAACTTGGATCTTTGTTCTGCTCATTGTGAAGAGAAAGAGTTACATAAACACTACACATTGTCTGAAAAATATATATGTAAAGGGTTGTAACATGAACAGTCAAAGATAAATTACCTGATGGGGAAGGAGAGTGGCTTTAACTTGTGTACAAAAATACATGGGGGTAATTCAATAAAGCCTACATGGAATGATCTGCAGTGTAGGCATGAAGGCATGGCCCCAACATGGAACATGGCTGCCGAGTGATCCAATAAGCATGCCGGAGGGGCGTGCATGAATGTGCAGACACGGAAGTGTCCGTGGAATGCAAATCACCTCACCTGCTAAAAAAATCCATGTAAATGAGAGTGATTTGTGATCCATTAAGCAGAAAGGCACCCATGTAGGTGTTGTGTTGGTGTAAGAAATGTATGTGGATAGAAACCATGTACCGGACTGTAAAATTTAAACAGGGGCTGTAAAAGCCCCCTCAAAAAAGGGTGGATATTGCACTGTAGGTATGCAAATGGCCAAAACTATGGCCATTGAGTCCATAAAGTAATACAAATCAGTAAAAAATATTATTTTTTTTTATACATACATTACGTTTAAGCAGTTTGCTGAGATGCACAAACACGCCATTATGCAAAAAAAAAAAAAAAGTTTAAAAACTGAAAATTAGACATTTTCAGAAATATTGCATTATAGTGCCCAGCATGCAGAGTCATACAAGGGCAGGTCTCAGTGGTTGCTAAGGAGGCAAGCCCTGGAGTAGTGAAGTATCCAGGGTATACTCAATTAGGTGTATGTAAATGAGCTAGGGTTATTGAATAACAAAATGGGCCACCGAGTCCACAGGTACAGCCCATGGTAGGGCTAGAACCATGTAGGTAGTAGTAGACAAGGTAGCTGACATCAAAAAGGGGGGTGTCATTATATTTTTAAGTGGATTGGAGTTTAGTGGCGCCTGTTTGCACTCAGCTAAGCACAGATAAGCAAGTGGATGTGTCTGATGCTGCTAAGCTCTGCTTAGACCTGCAGTGCATGTTTTACCTGGTTAAAGAAAAGTTAAGCATTCCTTTGCACAGGGGAGGCTCCAAACTGTTGTGCACTGTTTACACTAGAGTTGCAGGTTTGTATAACACTCCACATTACTCAGAAGTGAAAGAAATAAAAAAAAATAAAAGGAAATAGCCTGGGAAAGCCAGTCAAGTATAAATGACTGATAAGCCCTGCTCCACTGACACTGTTCCATTCAAACCCCTCAGTGATAACCCTGGCAGATGGAATGCATCATAGTCAGTCAATCGCACAGGTTGCATCTGCAGTACACCAATATAAAGTATGCATACACCCTTCAATCTGATTTTTCCCATATACTCTGCACCATTGGAGTACACACTTGGGAACTTTGACAGAATGCTAGGGGCTGCTGCTACTCTGCTACATCTGTATGTGCTAGAGGCTAAGGTCTGTGTTGATGCTGATGCTGACAATAGGCCCAGACTGAGAAGGAGAAGAGTGTTCAGGCCCAGGGTAACCTTCCAGGAGCTACATGAGTGGGAGATTGCAGAGAGCTATAGGGTGGAAAGGGACAAACTACAAGAACTCACCAACCTCTGCCGCCCTTACCTCAGACCTAGAGCCGACAGAGGGGAATCCATCCCAGTGGAAACAAACATATGTGTAGCCTTAAGAATACTAGCTACAGGTACATTTCAAAGACCTACTGGGGACATGATAGGGGTCTCACAGATGTCCATATCCAGGGTACTTCACCAGTTCATGGATGCCATGCAAACACAAGCCAGTGAGCACATTTATTTACTCCGCACCCCTGAGGAGAGGACCAGCAATATGAGTCACTTCCACTGGGTGTCATAGACTGCACTCATGTGAACATCAAGGCAGCACCGGTGAGGAGAGTAGAGTCTATGTCAACCACAAGGGGTATCACTCCATTAACTGCCAGGTCATGTGCAATGCCCAGTGCATTATCATGAATGTGTGTGCTGGCAGCCCTGGCAATTATCACGACTCCCACATCTGGCATGCATCCCAGCTGTACCAGACATTTGCCAGGGGGGACATCCCGTACAGCCATCTACTGGGGGATGCTGGCTATGCACTGGAACTGTGGATGATGACACCCACCAGAAATGCACACACAACTACTGAAGAAACTCATAATGAGGCACATGCACAAACTAGGAACATCACACTGCATGTGTTTGGGCTGCTGAAGTCACGGTTCTGCTGCCTCGACATATCTGGTTAAGCCCTGTAGTACTCTCCAGCTACATGTGCACACATGTTCACAGTATTTGCCATGTTGCACAATATGCTCCTGTGGAAACAGCTGTGGGAGGAAGATCACAGGGAAGGGACACACAGCCCCATACTAGTGCCAAGGTCCCCACATTCACAGGGGGACTCAGAGGAAGAACCCCCTGAGCCTGTCCCTGTAGGCAGACATAGGCATGCCCAATATGCCCTGGCCTTAGCAAAGAGGCAACGCATAGCACATGTACTGACAACCTAGGGACCTAGGGACTGACACCTCACTCCAACTCACATATGTAGTAAAAAGGATGCCAGCCACACCACACAACCTGTACCTTACCATGTCTATGCTGTGTACTGTGTGCATCTGGCAGAGTCAGCCCTGAAGCACTGTTCTCTCAACTGTTGCAGGAACAAGGTAAGTCACTCTCCTTTACAACAAATGAATGAGGTAGTAGACTGTGGTAGTATATATATGGACCTGCCGCATATACGCAAGGAAATGGAGTGGGCTACCAGGATAGCTGCAGACAACCGACAGCTATGTGGGACAACAGGGACTCTCTGCCAAGTACTGGCCAGCCCATAATATGCAGTAGGCCCCAAGCTAGCAAAATTCACTGCATTATGCAAGGGAATTACAAACACTGGGGTCACAGGACTGATGCTTGACTGTCAGTGCTAGAGTCCCTTGCATACCTCTCAACTGTACAGATTTTTGCCTCATATTTTGGGGCAATTTCTTGTAAAATTGTGGTTTTCTGGAAAATTATTGGCAAATTATTGAGGGTTGAAGACAGAAAATAATGACAGGCATTTGAGTTCAGACTTCATACCCTTCAGAAAATTCATGCTAATGCAAAATCTGTCACTCTGTCAATTTTCTATGTTTGTAAGCTCAATGTTTAAAAAGTGTCCCTATTTTTGGTCCTTTGTCCCCCTATTATTGTCCAGATTTCTTGCTGTAAGAGGTTGAGAGGTATGGCCCCTATCCCCAACACACCTGTGTTTGTATACAACTGCAGTAACAGTATGTTTGCAAGGTAACACCAGCAGACCACACAATCCCCGGGCTGTCGAAATCAACCTGGTGACATGTACCAGTTCCACAATATGCAGGGGTCAATGTGCTATGTATGTCTGTGTTTGATACTGTCAGGAAATAAACTGCACTGTCTAGTGGCTGTCGTGGCTAAGTGGGCTAAGTACATTAATGTGGTTGAGAAGGTACATGGTTCAAGACTGGCTGTACCTACTCTTTTGCATGTGAGCCACACCTATGGTAGGAGTTCTATAGACTGTCCATATGTCAGTATTTGTTACTGGAAGAAAGCTGTACAAAGCCAGAGACAGTGGAGGTACAGGGTGCCACATATATGGACAGTACACAGCTCTGAGTATTCTAGACAGTGACTAGTAGAACAGCAGGTTGTAACAAGTCAGTGTAGCACCAGGGTATAAAGGCTGTCATGTAAATGAGTCAGTACTTACAACACATTTATACCTCATATATCTGATTTGTTTGTCATAACATTGCAGTTTCCTGGCAAACTACTGGCAAATAAATAAAGGTTGCTGTGAAACAAATAATGACAGACAGTTGAGATGCAGACTTTATACACATCAGAAAATGCAAGCTAATACAAAACCATTCTACCAACTGTCTAAGTTTGTAAGAGCAGTATTAAAATCATGTCCCCATGTTTGGGCCTGTGTCCTACTATTATATATGGCCATCTCCAGATTTCTGGCTGTAAGAGTTTGAGAGGTGTGGGCAACATGTAGCCTTCTAATAACAGTGCAACACAAACTGTCTGAGGACCAGAGCAGACGTATGGGGCACAATGTTGGACAACCTGCAAAACAGGTACAGTCAGAGGTTTGAAGTTCATAACCCTGTGTGTGGTGTTACATCTTCTACCCCAGTCACAGCATACCTACAACTACACAGAGCAGAAAATGTGGACAAATCCAGGAAATGGAACAGGGCAGGACAAAGGCCCACATATAAGGGGAAGGGAGAACTACTGGACAGACAAATGTAGAAAGTGCAGAATAGAACAGTTTGTGCAGTAGCATGGATTCCCTGCAGTGTATGGAGTCAGTAACCAAAATGTCTGTCAGCAGTTCATCACAGCAATTTATAATGAACTGCCACTGATGTACCAAGAAATCACAGTGTAAAATGTACCAGACATATTATGCAAAACTATGTTTAGTCCAATACACTCTGTACACACCCCAGATATGAGTCAGATATTAGGGATAGCACACAGCCAGGAAATCCCTCAGGCATTATATCAGAGAGGTGCTGGACTGTTTAATCAGGATCAGCACCCAAGTGGCTGTAACACACAAAAGCCTGGACTGGAGTACAGGTAAGTATGGCCTGGAGTCCCATTGTAAGTATTGATGGTCATACTGGGCATGCTTTTACACTTAACTAATTTCAGCCCATGTCTGAACCCACATCTGACTATAGAACTGTGATGTCCATATATGCCTGTGCAAACAGACAGCTATGTATACCTTAACTATCTCTCCCTATCCCCATCAGACAAGATTACCCTTATCTATCCATACGTGGCACGTATAAGATATATCTGGATTTGTTGAGTGTTTTATATATATATATATATATATATATATATATATATATATATATATATATATATATATTGGTAACATATACGTACATAATAGACAGGCTGAGAGAGGGGGAGAGAGAGAGAGAGATACCCTAAAAGGCATAGCTGCAGCCACTCATACACCAATTGTAACTAGAGGTGTGTGCAAATAGAATAGTGAGCTCCAGTGTGTAACAGTAGGTAGGTAGAGGTTCTAATATCACATCAGTTACATGCATGTGTGTGTGAGAGATACCATTTTGAGGTCTGTTCCACCCTGTTAACCCCCCATTGCACTACTTTACAAGGACTTTTGATGCCATCCACCTTAGATGCACCATTAGACACTCTCCAAGCACATAAGCTCTATGGTGCATGCTATAAGTACAGTATGTAGTACTATAGTACATACAACTAGATATATAGAGGTTATAATCTAAAAACTGGCAACTCTGTGAGGGTGTATGTGTATGAATATCCCCTGTAGCCACCTGGCTGTCATATGTGTGTGTGTGTGTGTGTGTGTGTGTGTGTGTGTGTGTGTGTGTGTGTGTGTGTGTTTAATGGTTATACCATTTTAAGGGCCTGTTCCACCCTGTTAACCCTCCATTAACAGCCTATTCAGGGCCTGTTGATGTCATCCTCCTTAGATGTACAGTTATACACTCTCTAAACAATAGCACCATGGTGCATGCAATAAGTACATCGTTCTATAGTGTACCTAACTAGATAAGTAGGGGTTCTAATCTCAAAACTGGCAATTCTGTGAGTGTATGTGTGTTTGAATGCATATCCCCTTGCAGCAGTGTGTCTTTCTTGTGTGAGTATGCAATGGTTATACCATTTTAAGGGCCTGTGCAAACCTGTTAACCCCCGACTGGCAAAGTATTCAGGCCCTAGTGATATCATACACCTTAGAAGCACAGGTAAACACCATCTAACTACAATAGGTCCGTGACACATACAATATGTATGTAGTACTGTAGTCTGTATAACTAGATAGGTAGGGGTTCTAATCCCAAAACAGGCAACTCTGTGAGTATATGTGTGTTCGTATATATATATATATATATATATATATATATATATATATATATATATATATATATATATATCCCCTTATAGCAGTATGATTGTCTTGACTGTGTTTCTGTGCTGTGGTTATACCATTTTAAGGGCCTGTGTAAACATGTTAACCCCCCCAGTGGCAAACTGTACAGCATCTGCAGATGTCATCCACCTGAATAGTAGTAGCAGACACTACAAAAGTGTATAAGCACTCTGGTACATGTGCTACGTACATAGCACTATAGTATGTAAAACTAGGCAGGTAGGAGTCCTACTCTTAACAAGGGCAGTTCATGAGTGTGTGTGTGTGTGTGTGTGTGTGTGTGTGTGTGTGTGTGTGTGTGTGTGTGTGTGTGTGCATGTATGTATGTATGGATATCCCCTCACAGCAGTGTGACTGTGTTACAGCAACCACTATACCTCTCAACTACTTAGAGCAAGAAATCTAGACACAGACATACAGAAAAGTGGGAAAAAGGTAAAAAACAGGGACACTTTTTAAATATTGCTCTTACAAACATAGAAAGTTGATAGAATAACAGGTTGTGCATTAGCATGGATTTTCTGAATGTATGAAGTCTGAAATTCAAATATCTGTCATTATTGCCTAACTTCAGTCTTTAATGTTTTGCCACTAATTTGCCAGAAAACCACAATGTTACGAAAAATGGACCAAAAATATGTGGCAAACATTAGGATATTCTGAAAAAATCTGTACAGGTAAGAGGTATGGCCAACAACTTTCCACCCTGCAGGTTGTAGTCAATGTTTGTCCACATGTGACTTGTGAAAACAACTCAAACAATACAGATGTCCCAAGGACAACAAACATTTCCTAAAGTTGCTTAATAGTTGCATAAAGCAGGTATTTTACATCAGAACCATTAATGTTGTGAGAAATAGCATAAGCTATGGAAATGTGACAAAAATAAGCTGTCATATTGGCAGACCAAGAGAAGTCCTGTCCTTTGCACTTGTCATGGGTATGGTTTGTCCTGCCAACTCTTATGATACTACAAGACGTGTCCCACATTGCACATTTGATAAGGTGGCAACCCTACTCTGTATTGTTTATGTGTGTGCAATATGTAGACATGTGGAAGCCCTGTGAGTAGCTGCTGCAACCCACATATATGACCCACATGTATGTAGACATGAATGCTAACTGCCACCATGCGCATTTGTAGGTACTGCCTAAGGCTGTGGTGACTGTAAGTTGTGTGCTGTCTGTCATTGACCCACCAACTGATGTTGACACACTGCAATGGGGTCATACATCGGGTATGGAATGGTGCCAAGGTCTTGGCTTCAATCTGAATGCAGAAAACAGTACCATCATACCATATGGCAAGGACATGGCCCCACTATTTCCCACATCAACGGCAACCTCATAAACACACAACCTGCACTGAGAGACCTGGGTACTCAGGTTGATAACACTGTTGCATTCAGCCATCAAGTAGTGGCAGTGGTCATAAAAGCCATGTACATGGTTCACCATAGGTAAAGGGAGTGCATCCAGAAAAAAGGTGGACATTACCTCTGTATAGTCCTCAGTACAACAATAATTTAGTACCATGGCCTGTTTGGTATGTACCTATCCAGACATCTGCAGCGACTGGAAAGGCCGTGATAATACCCACAAAGGTAATCCATGGCCTCCAACACCTGTTCTATGCAGACATCCTCAAATCAGTAGTGGCCCACTCAGTATCGGACAACAGGTTGCCCACAGGTGGAATGTGGCACACCTAGATGGCAATGCTGTGCCCAGCCCTTCAACAGCTGACCCATATGTGTGAGTCTAACTCTTTGCACATTACCAGCATGACAGGCCTGAATCTGATATGCAACATCAACAAAACCTGTTGGAGAGAGAGGTTTGTCTCCCAGAGGCTGCCCTGTTTCAGGAATGCACTTCCCATACATGTCAAACCGAGTACCATGCAGACCCTTATCAAGTGCATCCAAGATGAGTGGATGGGAAACCACAAATCTGTCCCAGGGGGTCGCACCTATGTCATTTAATGACAGGGGCAACAGGGACTGATTGATGATTCTGTCAGGGATAAAGCAATGGATAGACTTGTAAGGGACCCAGGGCCATTACTCTAGTGATCTTCTATGATCCTATGAACCTGTGAACCTACTGAACTCCCAGGTGACATGTATCAAGGGAAGCATGTTGTGTCAAGGAGTATGCATGGAAAATGATGCTGTCTGCCCCATTGTCCCTCACACACAGTACTATACATATGCACCTAGGTAACCATGCACATATACAGCCATACCTTGGCAATGTCACATTTCTGCACTGCCATTATGCCGTCCTGAGCTGCTGTATTGGCAGCAGGTCCCCATGGCATAGACACACAGACACCTGGAACAGAAACAGAATAAGGTCTGGGACACAACAGTCAGTCAGCAATACTAACAGCAGTACAGCATCATGGTGCAAAGGTACATACAATTTGATGTGTACGCATGACACATGCCAGCAGACAGCAGCTTACAGGGCATAACAGTACTGCACTACAAACTGCCATTAAGTGTACTATATTCATCCTGTGTATCAGACACATATTAGCATGTCCCTGCATTGATGATATGGTTGACAGGGATATGGCACAGGTTTCATCACATGCACAGGGTGTGGCATGGGGTTGCCAAAGGCCTAGGCTGTGCCACACAGTTGACATTGTGTGTGTGTGTGTGTGTGTGTGTGTGTGTGTGTGTGTGTGTGTGTGTGTGTCTGGAGGGGTGCTGGTCAACTGGGCCCTGGAGATGAGCTGTGTGTGTCTGTTGGTGTCTTGAATGTGACAGTGATGTGTGAGTGTGTGGATGTACACAGTCAATCCATGTGCCAGCCCTACACGAGTAAATGTTGGACAGCTATGGACCATAAATGGCAGAATGTACAGTTCACTGTCTACATCCATGAACATGGGAAATGCTTCTGCCACAAGTGGCACTGCTACCACCATACCCTGGGCCGGATGCAGTATTACTTGCTGATGGTGATGGGTGTCTGCTGGGTCTGTGTCCCTCACAGGACTGCCCAGGACCACATGCCCATGGCCTGCCATGTTGTGGTGTGAACAGCACTCTCCCTTCGGTAGTGCTGGTGATACTGCCACTATGGGAGTGTGACTGTACATGGCCATGTGGGCCATAGCTGATGTTGTTGCTGACCCATGTCCACATGTCTGACACCCTACTCCTACCACATTTTCAAGCACAGACATTGCACATTTAAGACTGACAATGTCTCACCCCACCGTCTATCCACTACATCAGCGAAATGATGTAAGGCACCACCAATGCCATGGATGGAGTCATGCATGCCAAGCAGTGTTGTATTCATGATCCTGAGCATCTGTCTGGTGTAGCATTCAGTATGTGCCTGTGCCTCCATGATGGACCAAAACATATGTTGGATGACATGTGCTGTGATGCCTCTGACAGGTGCTGAATGGGCAGCAGTCCTCCTTCGAGCACCCCTGTCAATCTACCTGTGTGGGACCTCACCAGATCTCTGGCTATGGCTAGTGTCTACAGTCACAGATGCCATAGTCGCCCCAATCTCCTGTTCAATGCCACCACCCTCTGACTGTCCAATATATGTGGCTGCTGGGGACTGGGTATGTGTGGGCATACTGACTATGTGCCTGGACATTGGGGAAAAAGTGGGATGTCAACCAATGGGACAGATTCAGCCCCCAAAAACCCCATCTGTGCCTCACTATGGCCACCATCATCATCAGAGTCTGATGAGACACTGACATCAGGTTGTGAGGGGGTCACACTCCAACCTGCATGGTCACCGGTGAGGGGAAGACACCATTACTACATTAATTCCTGCACTATAATGTCTGCTGATACACACACACACACACACACACACACACACACACACACACACACACACATGAGATGCCACAAATGCATTATACAGACCACACCTTATGACTGATGCAATGCACAACACACAAGCTGACCACAATAGACACACACAAGACAGGCCCTTACCAACATGCAGTGCAGCTATGTCCAGATAATGTTGCTAGTACTATACACCTGTGAGATAAGTGACATGTCAGTGTATGTGATAGACCTTCACTCAAAACACAGTACACCCGTTTCCAAAATAGTAATGCACCTCTTTATAGTAGACTGCCTACACCTTCACAAAAGTACATGCTATAATGTTACAGCTCCTGCAAATATGCTACTGTAATTATCGATGTAATGCACTTCAGTGAACCCCTCCACAAGTGAACATGCAAGTATTGCAATATGACTAAGCTTACCAGTTGTGTCCATAGCAAACTGGTAGCCCTTAATATGCTTAGCGTATAGGTGAGCCATAACAAAACAGTTCCACACTCACTGGCTACAGGATGATGGATCCCAGCCACACCAGAGGTACCTATGGATTTGTGAGGAATAGATATTGTCAGCAGTCACAGATGTGACATTGGTACAGGATAATAAGTGCATATATCAACATGTACAGTACAAACTGTGATACTACCCACATTGCTGACATGTGTGCATTACAAACCCACCCACAAATGCAGACTGACCTGATATATGTGCACAGGTATGCAGAGGCTGTCACTATGAAAGTTACAGTATTAAAGTGATGACCACGCAAAGCTTACAATGATACTGTTCAGCTGTGGAAGTTGTGCCACCTACCTACACAGCATATGGTGTGATGGATTCTTGTGAGCTGGTTGCCAAACCCAGGTTTGCCAGGAACTCCTCTGTGGCCGACGGTAGTTGTTGTGTAGCAGGCCATCCACCGGTGGCAGCATTATTCCTGGCTACAGCTGTGGCTCTTTGCCATGCATGATTTATCTGATCTGTGGCCCAGTGTCGGACCTGCATATAGCTCCTGTCCTGCTGGCTGTCATGATTCACTGATGCCATGAGTTCTGCCCACAGTGCAGCACATTCTTGCTGGTTGTGGTGAGTCCTTGACAACAGGACCTGGTGATGGAGTCTCAGTGCATCAGTTATGGCAGCATTCTCTGCTTCTAAAAATGGTGGATTCCTACGGTGGTACATCCCTCCTGAAAGACAAGAAGAGGGGAACACATTACAGGACCACATACATTGCTCTCTATTATGTACATACCCTGCACATCCACATTTGCCAGCACTATCCACCACTAACTCCCACATCCTACCCCGCCATCTATCACCACAGCATGTATGTGGCTATCAGCAAAATAGTGGCAATACATCATGCATTGCCCCCCTGATCTTGATGTTTCCTGCTACATGCATGTCCTATAAAGTGTTCAAATGCATTTTCCTGTTGCACCTATTACTGTTTGTTCATAGCCCTCTACATTGTATGCAGTGGTGTCAGCCTCCTACTGTTGTAGTAAACACCTGGGCTGTAGACCTACTCCTTAGGTTTCGCTAGCCTTCTTCCCTCAGATTCTGGAATATATGGTTGGACAATGTCCTACAGTTTCCCTTGTCAGTCCAGTTGATATGGGCATCCTGGCACAGTGTAGCACCTGCCTCATGTACATGGACGAACAACCATCTACAAACACCACTAAGGAACACACTGTGTGAGTGATGAAATGACATTAGGAACCTACAGTCCATGATCTCTCTCTCTGTCAAGTCCGCATATCTGTCCCTGAACAGGTTGTCAACACCATCAGTACACCTCACACACCACCCACACCTACACCCACATATGTAGAGGTCCTTAACATACACAAACAATGGAAACCTCTGAGGCAAAGCCACACGTTAACACCACAGCCCTACACAGCACATACCACACATATCCACACACCTGTGTCCCATAGCCACAAAGGAATCACCACATGTCAAACATATTACACGAAGGAGACTACATTGTGAGACACACTGATGTGCCTCTCACCAGACTGTATATAGGGAAGGTTACAGTTACTTGTCTGTCAGGTGCCAGAATCTGCCATATCGCATACACACTGCTGTCTCTCACAAACAGGTACTGTCATGGATCTGTCACAGTCCATGTTGGTGTGCCTGACCTGAGATGTACCTCCCTGGACTATATGTAGTGAGACATGAGTGAGCACGCTGATTATGTGTCCCAGGCAGGTATGTCCCTAGTCTGATGCAGCATTCTGGTGTCACCCAGACTGATGCTGCAATACAATCAGGAAATGATTGACCTTAACATTTGACCTGTTATCTTGTGCCATTACAGGGAGATCCAGCACCTGAGAGCCTGGGATGATATGGTCAACAGACTATGATGCTTTGGCAGAAATTGCCTCCATATGTCTCAACTGGCCTTTGGGAATCTGGCAATAGTTCTTGCCACCCCCATAGTGCCTTCATTAGGAGAAGTGGTGAGGTTATCACTACCAACATACAACTGTCAGCACAGCACAAATTTAAGGCCATGCTGCTAAACATTTGGAGTCTACACATGACTCTGCCCTCATTGCAAGCATTGTCAACCCTGGGAAATGCAGACATCTGTGCAGTCACAAACACTTGGTTAAAAGACAGCACCCCAGCCTCACATGGTCAACCATCCTATCATACAGTCAGACCCCAAAGTGTGGGCAGTAATGCCATGGGACAGGGGGCTTCAGTATATACGAGACACATACACACCTCCAGGCTGTACAGTCAGTAAGATGCACAGGAGACACTGCAGGGGCAGGTCATCATTGCCAAAACACCTTTAAAAATCATAGCTAGATACTGGCCCTCACATGTGACCAGGTAGCCTATTCTGCCTATATGGACCTGATCAACTGTATCAGGATTCAGGTCTGTACGCTGATCCTGGGTTACTTGAATGACCCAACCATACATTGGAAGACGTGCCCATGGCAGCAGACAAATGGCCAGTGATCCATCAGCAGTGGAAATACAAACACCTTGGTTCAGCTAGGTGCTATTCCCACATGAGGTGAAGGTCTGTGCCTTTTGGATTTGATATTAGACAAAACAGGTAGCCACCTACAATGTCATCCTCCATTGCAGAGCAACCATCATGTAGTCATGTTTGCAGTCACCATCTCCCACAATACCCATCTAGTTAGGGTCAGACATACATACAACTCCAAAGTGGAATACAGCTTCTTGGGGGTGGTATACGCAGTTTCACAGCCCCTGACCCCTCTGTAGGAACTGGCACCAATATCTACAACTACACAAAAGCACTATATGTGCATTTGTATAGATGCATGGAGTCAGGTATACCTGACAGAACTACATCATCCTCTGCAAGGATACATAAACCTGTCTGGTGGACATCTGGGATAAATAGTGTCTATTACAGGGATGGCATACTGCTGTCCGAGACAAAGTGGGAGCATGTGCCCATTTTGGAGCAATGTCTCCTTAGCCTGAACAAACAAATGAGATCACTACTGGAAACCTGCTAAGCAATCCCTGAGCCAACATTGTCGACATCCACTACAGACAATCATCTCCCCTTCTGCAGATATGTCTGCAACATCACAGGAAGCACTTGGATCTGCTCAGTTGTGGTGTACAAAGACACCAGATATACCAGCACTGTAGGTATAGCATACTTGATGCCTGACAGAGTCAGTGTAGGCTTCATCCCCTGTCCAACTCCATCAGTACAGCAGGACATCCCCAGTACTTGCCCCCTTTTCCTATATGTAGGGAACAAGTCACCACTGCCATTTCAAAGTCATTGTATACAGCCACCATGGGAGCCTATCACATCACAGGATGCATCCTACATGACCTCAAGCATGACCTTGCAACACTATAAAGCACTGTATTCAGACAAGGCCTGACTACCGCCTTTGTCCCAGCAAAGTGAAGGACAACCACTGTCACCCCTTTACACTAAGGTGGGAAGTCCACCAATCCGGCACATTATAGACCCATCAGCCTAACTAGGCTGATCTGCAAGGCCATGGCACAGTTTATAGTGAACCTCATTAACAAGGACATTGGTGAGCTCCACACACTCCATCATGCACAGTTAGGTGTTGTCAAGGTGGGGCTCATGTCTGTTACAATTGGTTGACCTCTTTCAGACAGTCACCACAGCCATGGATGGGGGGTGACAGTGCATAATGCCTACCTTGACCTGGCCAAAGGCTTTGACAGTATTCTCCACTTTGCCATAATAGATATACGTTCCCACCTAGGCATAAGTCCATATGTTACCAGATGGGTAGCACACTGGCACACTGACAGGACCCACCTAGTCAACATAGGGGAATACCCCCAAGCATACCTCTCAACAGTACCAAATTTCTCAGTTTTTACCGGTTTTGAGGTCCAAATATTGGGGTGCCACGATTCCCGAGTGACATCCCTTAATTTCCGACATGCATGATGTCAGCCTATGAATAGGCTGCCAGCCTATCGGAATTGAAGCTCGAAGCATTTCCGGCTGTTTATTTCGAGTGGGAATTACATACAAACTGGATGCAGAAGAACTTCAGCCAGGGAGTATGTATTTGCAATTACGATTGAAGGGCTTATGAACTAGAGGGGGAGGGAATATTTATTCATTATTTGCGAGCGACAAACCAGAGGGAATATTTTATTATGTGTGAGCAGCGAGCCAGGGAATTACGGAGGAAGGGAACTCAGTTTAGAAAGATTAGAACACTGCTGCAAGCCAGGTAAGTGTTTTCCATTACAAGGTATGTGTAGAAGTAAGACTGTGAGCTGGCTGTTTGCTCAGTCGGTGCTTTAACATCTTTGGATGCATACAGTAAGTACAACATGTTGTTCCTTACTGTTGAAATGAAGAAAAAAAAAATAATGTGAATTACCTGCACAGTTTTAGGAATGCAAAGATCAAGAAGTTTGTTTTGGTTTGAAGACTGTCTTACAGTTCGTGTATGGTTAAATATACTGGGTTGCTTGTCATTAGTAGTTTCTTGGTACAAAGCAAGTTCATCATCATATATAATAAGCCTTTATGTTTTAGGGGCTATATTACAACAACTTTCGCTAAGCCTATGTGTTAAAGGCATCCAATTTAAGTTGCCAACACAATTCTAAGATTTCTAACAACAAGGGTAGGTCTCCCCTAAATAGATTTTTGTTTACAGTCAATGCCCATAAAAACAAAACTATGTCCTTGAGAGCATTTGTTTTTTTTTTTTGATTGCATTATATATGTTGATATTATATCTCTAATTTTCTGTTGTTCTTCTTCCGACATAAAAAAATGGACAGCAAACACAGAAGAGCATATATACAACCGATTTTGTGTCACAATTTATTTTGTGCCACAGGACCCGGGGGTGAAAACACCCTTTGGTTTCATAAAGGCTGTAGTTTTGTGCATTGGTTGTAACACAGCTCTTTATGCTTCCTACCTCTCAATTGACTTTAGTGTGTTGTTTAGGAGTTTTTCAGAAAAGAAAAGAATTATTAGTAATAAAATATTCTTTTCATGATGATGATAATTCTGATAATTTCAATTTGTTCAAATTGTAAATAGTGGAAGGAGACAAGGAAAAAAAGTCATCTGTTGCTCTGTGTGTGGCAGTGTCTAGGCTAAACTTTTTTTCTACAGGGTTGTAGCCCCTTCCTAGGTGAAATCCTATTATGGTCACTAGATAATAAAGGGCGAATCATTCCATTGACTCTACTACATGGCTGGCCCTGCCCAAGTTTGCCTTTTAACAATTCCTTTCTTTAACTTATAACTTGTTGTTTGGATGAACACATGCCAGGCTTAAAGCAGAAAGTTGTAATATAGCCCCTGCTAAAAAAAACAGGCTTTATTTTGTTGATGATGAACTTTTTTTGTACCAAGAAACTAATTATGACAAGCCCTCCTATATATTTAACCAGTGTATACTTGTTCATATATACACTAGTTATATATTTTTAATTTTAATACATTTCTGTTGTTTTGGTTAAAAACTTCACAGGATCGATCATTAGGATCTATCTAATTAGGCTCTTTTAAGTTTTTCTGTGTTTTTTGTTTTCTGATGTAGCCTCCTAATTTTAGCTACTTGTATGTGGTAGTTAAGCTATTTTTTTTGTAATAAAATTAAAGGCACTTAGGCGCACTTGGACGTTTTTGACTACTCAACACTCTTTTTTCGTTTTTACAGTTCGTGTATGTTTTTTTTTTCTAGTGCCAGTTCCACATATGTAGTAAGCTATATTATGATGTTTGAATTGGGTAACAGGTAACGAAGTACTGTCGCTAGACTGTCATTGACACTAGCTTGTTTACTGCCACATGCCGTTTGGCTTAGCTATGGATAACGGGAGGAACAGTCTGCTGTTAGTGTTGCAGTTGCACTGACTAGAATTATCCATAAGAAACATCATCCCTTGAGGCTTTCTTTATCCACAGTGTAATACCTTACTTTTCCTTCCCGTATTAAGAGAAACAGTTTCATTGCTGATGACCCATTCAGTAGCATCAGTGGGATTTTGTGTTTGATGAGCTACCGGCTGTCATTGATGATGGTAGCATAAGAAATTGTCAGTTTAAGATTTGGATGAAAGAATTTGCCCACCATTCAACAAGATGTTTTGTAGTAGAAATGCTTATTTTGTAGTCTTATTCTTCCTGTTTTTTTTCTTCTGGTACGGTAATTTAATTCCTAATACTTGTAAGTGGACAGCACTCTGCAGTATGCCTTTGTGAAAGAACATAAGACTACTAGAAGAATGCAGGTGTTTTTCTTGTTGCATTTTTATTTTTGTGCAGAATATTGTGTTGTTATAGGAGCTTAGCTCAAAGTATTGTGAATGGTAAAAAACACTTGCCTTGATTGAGAGATGTTAATGCTGCTTTGTGTTATCAGTCTTTATGGTTCAAGTTTCAAAGAAAAATAAGTTGCTGACAGACATTCACATTTTCATTTGCCTTAGATTGTGAGTTCTTACGCACATTTTATTTATATAAACAAAAAAAGCTTGTTATTACATATTCAGCTCCTTCTCTGGACAAGGGTTGAAGAAGAGCCCCTGTCCCCAATGAGCTTGGGTCAAGGTCCTCCAGACTGTATAGCTGGAGGTCTCGTGGGGGGTAAGCTGTAGGAGTTGTTGAAATTTTGTGTTATATTTAATTTCTTTTTCTGAAAAAGAATAACTTTTTTTTCAACTACTAGTAAGAAAATGTATGTGCCTCCCACAATATGTGTTTTTTCATAGATAAACTCAGTAATTTGTACTCTTACACTCGCACAGATTGGCACTGAAAAGACAGGTCATATACTGAATGGGGTGCTGCTCATTCACAATACATTGACGAACTGACTTCTTGGTAAGTTGGAGTGACACCAGTTCATCTGCGCCATTGGGGTGCTAAGACTAGTCAAAACCTCATTGGGCACAAGGCGGACATGCATAGTCCATACAGAATAACCACAGCCAAGAACTGAAACAAAGAACCAAGAGCTATGGGGTGGCAATACTACTTGGTGTACTACAGCACCAGTAATTAGTTGATTTTGTACACATCTTATCTACACTGTCAAAGATAACCAGTTATTGCTTACATCACTGATGTTTGGTTGTAAAGAACAGTGAAAGAGACCATGTTCATATGTTTTATTAGATATAATTCTCATATGCTTGGCAGGACTAAATAATTTTCAGGTGGACACATTTAATTAAAACCCCTCTCCTTGCATGCTGTAGCAAGCTGACCCCTGGAAGCCCCCTGTTTAGACTGTGCAGGATCATGAGAGAGCTGAAACATGTTCTGGTACTCAATGAGCAAGGCTAGACTAGAAATACTCAGAACTGCCACCATGACAAAGTTATTCAAACCACAGAAACACACACAGTGGCATTTGAGGTAACTGCAGGCTTGATCAGCCAAAAAAAACAAATCCAAGTTTTAGCTAAGACAGTTTTTATGTCCAGAATTGTTACCACAGAAACTCCAATGGAAGTGTTTCTACTTAATCAGTATTCTGGCTTCATGTGTCATTCAGAAGCATGGTATTAAGAACTTTGTTTTGCTTAAATGTAGCATATATATGTCCATTATTAATTTGTTTTTCCAGTAATTGTAGGCCATTTGGCCAGTTCCCCAACAATGACCATGCTGGAGTTAGGGGTCTCTTGCATTACCATTTAAACAAATACATTTTTGACAAAATGTTTCTTTGTGCAAAGAAGAAAAATATCCATATTGGCTACATAATTTCAATACATGCTTCTGGGTGCCATGTCAGATGACTGCATCATATACTTTGCCAAAGTGAGGTGTGTGATGACACTGATGAGTAAAGAATGTAGAACACTCTATACTTGCAAATAAGCACAAAAGAAACAAGGTCTGGGTCTCAGGGGCCATATATTGGTTGGCTGCTCTTCAGTTTGTGTCTGAAAGTTGATATCCCACAATTTCATTGGAGTGTGTGGGGTTACACAATTATGCATGCAGATTTTATGTTAATCAGCATACAGATTTGTACCTATTTTTCGTGGGCCTTTGTCCAGATTTTTGATGTTTCCAGGTTGAGAGGTATGCCCCCAAGATGTAGACCCATAACTAGTGGGTGTTCTGTGTTTGGGCCTCTGTTCTGTGTGATGTACTCTTCTGAGGAGCAGGGCATAGCCATTGGGCTATGGGCAAACACATGACTGGTGCCAGATACATGGCCTCAGGCTGCATACCACAATATGCAGAGTCATCCCCTTTGAAGAGAGTGATGTCCATACATATTATCACAATACTAACAACATCCTAAGCATGCAATCAGTCAAGAGTGTTATGTGCACACAGGTTGATGGCAGCATGACATTTGCCCACCATGTTGCTTCTGTTGTAAGGAAAGCCTTCTACATGGCCCACCTCATAGATAATAGGAATGTCATCCGGGGACATGGGGGTCACAACATCCCTGTATTCCTCTCTAGTAAGGATCATTATTGAGTATAATGCCCCTGTCATCATTTACCTTGCAAAGCACATGCAGCAGCTGTGTAGATCACAGAGGTTCCCCAGTAGGGAATACCAGGGCCTCACATATCTACCATACACAGATTAGCCCATCCCTCTACTGACTTTCATACAGACTCCCCCTTGATGGGAGTGCTGCACAACTGCAAGTCAAGCTCCACTCTATTAACCTGCACACATACCCTCAACCTGGTGTGACATCAACAGGACTTGCTGGCAGGTCAGATGTGTGTCCCACACACTCACCCAGCTGTGGAATGGACATCCTGTCCGCATAAGCCAGGGTATCTATTTACACCTTTTCAAGTGAGACCTGGATAACTGGATGGTGGAGGGCATACACACTTAGGATACCACCTGTGTCCCTGCTGGACTGGGGCATTGGGTGCCGACTTGTATATACATGAGCTAAACTCTGGGCTAGACTTAAGAGGGCCTCAAGGCCAGTGGTCTAATAACCTCATATGATCCTAGGTATACTAGTTCTTACCTGTGTGCTGTCACAGACTGTGTTGTTATATGTCTGCACCCATCACTGCCATCTACTGTGTTGTGTCCACTATGGGCGACATCCAGTACCATGTCATGAAGCCACCATCTGACAAATAGGTGAGTGTTACTACAAGTGTATGGGGACATTCCAGCAGCATCTGTGCTACACAATTACAAACAGCACTGCAAATGTGGTGTAGGTTATCCTCCTTGTAGGTGTCTGACATCCATTGTACACAGATGTATGCAAAATGTGTACATGTCCCTGATATATGTGGACACTCTGCCAGACAAATTTGGATGTCTGGAAAACAGTTGGACAATACGTAATGGTTGCTCGCAGCTGCGGGTAATCTGGCTGCCACATGCCAGACACCTCAGAAAACAGTTATGGTACATTAATATCTAGTACTGTATTTGTTCCCTTACATTGTATGCTCAGTTGGTACACTCTGATGCTGAGGTGGAGCCTATGTCCACCCAGTAGGCTATTACCTGCTGTCCTGCTACAAGGGGTCAACAGGCATGCTAGCCATATCTCTCAGGCAATGAGATACAGGTGTGGAGTATACAGTGACCTAGACAGAATACATCAGGAACACTTAGGGACACCTGGACAGTGAACTGTGCCTGTGTGACATTCGCAGACTGAGAGAAGCTGACTGACAGTACATCATGATATGCCAGTTGTATCCACCAGTAATTACTGTCGTTATTGTGTAATACACAATCCAGTAGCATTCATATGTAAACTCACCATTGCTGGGGGGACATAGGTGCCAGAACTGTGATCTATGTCACAGCAAACAGAGACAAAAGGGGAGACTGTAGGTGCTGGACAGCTGACTAACAGCAACATGTCATTCCAAGTTATGTTCTACAGACCCTAGTGTTGTAATTCCTATTTCCCATGGCTGCATCCCCCCATCTGCATTCCATTACATGGGGAATTCTATTACATACTGGGTATAGTGCTGTACACCGTGTGCAATAATTCAGTGGTATATTACTTGGATAGCAGTCTGTCTTCATGAAGAAAGTCACAGACCTGTTTACCATAGGCAGCATCTTGCCTTTTGTAGGTAGTGCTCATGAACAGGTGCTTGCCTGTGCACCAATTTGTGATTCACAGTTGCTAATAGCATCCAGAACAGCTAGATTGCATTTTCATTACCCAATGGCATGGCAACACAGTGCTATAATTAAGGCCTTCATGTAGGCTTTGGCCCTTTTCCAGGCCTGTGAGGAAGACATTATCAAGGTGTGGGGACTACAGCATTACAGATGGTAGGTAGAAATACTGTCCACTGTTTAGATTGATGTGTTATGTCCACAGTTTTGCATGCTATGTTTGGCCATTAACAGACATTCTGATTCTGTTGCAGTTTACTGTTTAATAATGTGTGTTAGGATCAGTTAGGAGACAAACAGTTGTGAGTGCCATATGTCATTTTTATCTGAATGTGCATGCTGCTGCAGTTGCCGCTGGTCTATCAGCTGTGTATGTTTGTAGGGAAAGACTATGACATATGTCCCTGCCACTTGACCGTTTCCCCCCTACCCACCCCTTTATGTATGGGTGTTGTGTGGATGCCCTGTTCTAGGTGTTTGGGAGGTTAAGTAGGTCTGTAGCAGGCAGCTGAACATACTGATGCATGTGTTGCAGGCTGCAGCTGCTGCATTATGGCCAGGAGTCATACTGGGAATTGTGAACACATTGGGGGACAGCAAGCTGTATATGTCAGTGAGGGAGCAGTGTCAACTCTGTTGTCACAGCATAGCCAGGGTGGGGGTACCCATAGCAGTCCAGGTGAGGCATGTGCCTCTGGTACATATGTTAAGTAATACTGACATCCAGAGAGTGGTAGGTGACATTTAGGACACCTATTCATATTTGTGTCATGTGTCCCTCCCTATAGGCCTTTGATGTGCTAATGTGGGTGGCAGTGACTGTGGTAGAAGCTGACAGTTCTTCTGGATATTCCAGGGTTCAGTTATTTGTATGTTGTATTGACAAGCATGTACTTGACTTGCAACAGACTGGATTGTAGGCCAGGACTGTGGGTGCCCAATTGTCACACATGCTAGGAATGTAAGAGATAGAGCTACTGAGTCATTATTATGGCAGGTGCAGTTGCAAGACATATGTGCATCCATACAGTTTGTTACACAGGATTGGCATGAACATGTGTGTTGGGATGGGTATGTCAGGTGACACTGACCTGTCTGTCATGATTTTGTAACCTCAATCTGCACTGACCTACCAGTACTTCAGCACACAGAATAGATTTTATCATAACCATGCCATAAGTAGGTGGCATAACTGTGGACATTCTGCAACAGTCTGTGCAGTTGTCAGCTCTACCTGATATCTAGGCCTCCTGTACATCCATCAACATGTATTTGGCTATGTACCAGTTCGGTGTCTGCATCACAGGCCCAAGTACACTATAATTTATCCCATTATATGTAGAGGTAGTGTGTCACTGACAATCAGGATATGTTTATAGAAACACTGGTTGATTTTCATAGGTGAGTGGCCTAGTGGGTTAATGCACTATGCTGTAGTTAACAGGCTCTTGGGTTCAAAACTTGCCATAGTTGAATAGTTTTGCTAATGTGCATCAGTGGAATTCATTATATGTTTATAGAAACACCAGTTATTTTTAACAGCTGAGTGTCCTAGTGGCCTATTGCACTATGGTGTGTTTGACAGGGTCCTGGGTTCAAAAGTTGGCAGGGTTGAATACTTTTGCTGATGTGCTATAGTGGAATTCATGATATATTTATAGAAACACCAGCTGTCCTTCAGAGCTGAGTGGCCTAGTAGGCTAATGTACTATGCTGTACTTAACAGGGTCCTGGGTTCAAGACTTGGTAGGAATGATTATTTTATTGATGTGCATAACAGTGTCAGAAACAGATAAGGTGATTAAAGCAGCTGTAAGCTGGTTTGCACATGCCACTTAGGTCCACATAAACGCTAATTACAAAAAAAGGAAAGAAAAAAAGGGGTGATAGGAAAGTGGTGAATTGGAGGCAAGCACGGGGAAAACCAATGTGAAACGCAGGTAGGGATGTGCAGGATGGGTGTAGGGATGTGCAGGATGGGTGTAGGAAAGGACCATAGCTCTCCATAACTTGTGTAGCAACAGCTGTGCAGGTCATTGAGAATTGGGAATTTGGAGCCTCACATCCCTGAGAGAGGGGTGTGAGCAACATAACTATATTGATTAATTGCTGTATGAATTGATTGTGGGCAGTGTACATGATGGTGAAATGGAGAGCTATGTATGGGATGATATGTTTTGTGGGACAGATGCCCTTTTTTAAAGGAGAGAGTGGAATGCTGGGGAGGGGATATAGGTAGGTGTGGGAGAGTAAGTTGGGTAGGAGAGGTAGCATTTGCAAACAGACAAGACAGACAAGACAGCAGACAGGGGCAGTGTATGACACATGATGGGGTTAAACACTTTGGTTGGGGAGGGTGTTGTGAAATTGAAGAACCAAGTGCCCTCAGACAGTAGCAGTGGGACTGAGCTACCTACCCATGGGCAGTCACCACTGGTCCTTCACGTCCCCAAAGGTGGCTGTGCTAGGGGCTGGGTGCTGGAGCTAGCCTGCCCCTCCAGGTTTGCCAGTCCGCCCTCAATCTGGTGCAGTCGATCATCCAAAGCATGCTGGAAAATCCTGCACACAATCCCTGGAAGCTGTTGCTGAGTGACCACTCCCTCTCCATGTCCGTGCCCATGGGAATGGGCCCTTTTGCCTGAAGCAGTTCCACCCATGGGTGGTGCAGGACCAGTGGAGGGGGCAGCTCCAGGTGCCACAGCCAGAAGAGGTAGGGTAGGTGGATCCACAGGAATGGGCCTACCCACTTGTGCTACTGTGTTGAAGTTTTTCAAAGTGTATAGGTTAGTCATGAACAGAACATTTAAACATTAGTTATAACAGCATGCATGGGTGTTCCAATTAAACCAGAACAATAAAATTGCATAGAATACAGAATACAACAATAAATGGGATAACAGTCAGTATTGTAATAGCATGCCAGTAACAGTTATGGCAAAAGGTCAACAACATTGGTATTTCAACAAGGTGTGATAGTATGCAACCATTGTAATATGTAACAATAATAAAACACAAGGCCCAACATAAGGTTTTGAGAACACCATATGTGAAATGGAAACCATATCCGTAGTATAACAATAATAATATTTGTGATGCAGATAAGGGGTGAGGGGAAAGAGAGACATTCCATTAACAACAGTATAGACTGTATTTATTGCAACAGTACTGTTCTATACTCTACAGATCTGCCCTTACTTTTATGTCTATAAGTGCCTATATCTTCTGGAGCATGTTCATACCTCTCAAGCTATCCACATGGAATAGTATTGGCCAAGCTGTAACAGCTACAGGTACACAACTACAGGGGACTATTAAATGTCAGGGTAACATATATGACTACCAAGGTGTACTGTGCACTGATGTTGTGTGAGTGTGCTACTGACATACTTTGACTGGATGTTAAATCTGTGTCCAAGGTTTTTGGCAACAGTAGTCACTATCTTTGACAGCGTGATACTTGAGAGACATGTATCATGCATAGTATAGAGAGCTTGTAGGCATGGGGTTTGATTATCAGCAGACATTCATAGGTGCACCAGGCATACAGAAGTAACAACAATAAACAGTTTTATTTGTCTTATTAACTTGGAATAGTAGTGCACTTGTGGACATTTAATCTAATGAAGTCTTATCACCTTGCTGAGCAATGCTGTTTATACACTAGTACATCTGGACACATGAATTAGTATACCATTGGAACAACTACTGCAGACAATTTATTTACCTGTAATTTCTGTGGGGAGAACATCTGTTAGCAATACATAACTTTTTCCATACATATTCAGTAGTATTTGTCTGTTTCTATAAATATATAATAGTACTTGTCCCTGGATTTGAACCCCGTTCTGTGTGTGGAAAAATGAACAACATGCATCTTATTTAGCAAACTGAGCTAATGAGCCACTAGTGTATGCTGATTTACTATGTCACCTGGTAAGAAATTTTGACATGGTAATGTAGGTAAAGTTTCACACAAGACTGCAGTGACACTTGAACACACATGCATGAGATGAATGCATGACAGAGATAGTAGGTGAGCTGTGTATTACTAGTTGGAATGCAGGTGTACACATTTAACCCCTTGTGGATGGGAATATGTGTAATGTATACAGACCATATTGGGGTGTTGGGTTGCCCACTTGACCCATATACAGTTGCAGATAGTATATTTGCAGTCTACAGCTATTACAGTTTCATACTTGCCTGCATCAGCATAATTACGATTAGGAATGCATATAGCTGAAATGTAAAGGTTAACATAAGACAATCCTGAGGGAAACACACTATAATACTTTACACATTACTATTCAAGGTTCAGATCTTAGTCCAGAACAAATATCATAATGGAGTATATCTTGTAGTACAGCTTCACATCTACACTTTAGAAAACAGTTCATCAGCCAACCTTCAGTCACTTCATCATAGTATTATACACATGTTTACTTCACAGCACTTGTAATACTCAATTTATTGACCAACGGCCCAAAATATACAGAGCATTTGGCACAACAAAGCTTTATTGCAGGTGACATGAAACAGTTAACAGTCTTTTTATTGTTGAACGCTTTACATAATGCAGGCATTGAAAGACAGCTGTTATTCCACAATCAATGCATTACTAACTTTATTTCCTTAACAATTCTGACTGCAGGTGTACTTTATTTCCTGAAAATTATGAATGCAGATGATTTATTCCCTTTATATTATGAATCAAATTGTACTTTATTATCAGAACATTATTATTAATACAGTATACACTTGGTGCGGCAGTTAGCATTGTCGCCTCACAGCAAGAGGCTCTCCCGTTCGAGTCTTGGCTGGAGCGCCTGCTGTGTGGAGTCTGCATGCCCTCCCCATGGTTTAGTGATGTTAAAGACATGCAGGTAGGTGCGAGCATGAATGGGTGTGCCTTCCTTGAAGGTTGAGTGTCGGGCTGGCACTTCGGAACCATAAAAAGCCACTGCCAATCATTAGCGGACCGGAGTTCCGCTGTGGAGACCCCTAACCAGGAAAAAACAAAAGGCAAGACACTTGTTATTCCTTAACATTATTAATTCAGTATTAACTTGCTTTCCTTAACATTATCAGGTTTCATGCTTTCATGTATATTGAACTGTACCTGCATTACTCACTTATATCAGTACAGGTCTATGAACACATTCATTGTAGTACACTCAAAATAGAATATACCTACTGGCAGTTACTACTGTACTCTTTCTTAATTATATTACTATATATTTCAGGATATATCTGTACTCACCACACACTCAGCATAACTTGGCCAGGCACCCTGCATGGGCCTCCAGGTTGTGAGCTCTCTCCTCTGCAGATGTGGGAAGAGAAACACACCATTATGTGTACCTGTCTATCAGATATTCATACTAGACTTTGGTAAATTAATGCTTCTTATACTTACAAACTTGTGGGGCATTGTTGTCCCAAGCATCTTGGATCCACTGGGCTAAGAGTTCCCCTTTCCTATGCTTCAGGCCATCGTAGTGGTGATGCATCTGCTCACCAGTGCAGGGGATACCAGTTGCACTGGTGAGGTCGCATACCAGCTGGTCTCAGGCTTCTGATTTCTATTCTCACCCCTGGTACTGGCTCTGCAGCAGCTAGATGTCATGTTTTTTTATGAAGATCCCAGCCATGACCCTGGACTCCAACATGCTCCACTGCTGTGCCCGGAAGCACATACCCTCTCCAACTCATGCCATAGTTCCTGCATGGGCTAAACTCTAACAGGTTCTGGTTGTATTCCCACATGTTCAGCTTAAATAAGGTTGTGTTCCTGGCCTTTGCCACCACTGGACCATTTTGAGAAGCTTAGCACTGCACAAACTTGTTAAGCTTAGCGGACCAGTGCTTAAAATGGGAAATGTTTATCAATGCCCAAACCAGCTAAATGGAGCTGCGTGTTGCTAAGTACTGCTAAAACAGGTCCTGTTTAAGCATTGCTTGGCTTAGCAATGCTTAAGCAGAGCTTAGCCACGGGCCAACCAGATTTTTTTAAAAATAAAAAAATATACATTGAAATTAACTGTTCATTAATGATACTTTATTATTATGTGTATGTATTTTACTTTATATCTCCTAACCTTATGTAGTTTAATTACATTATCATGGAGTGTGACTGTAATGTATTGGACACTTGTGTGTAACTGGAACTTTTCTCTTCAGGTCTCCACTGAAAATGGGCTTCTGGACCAGTTGGACTAATCCGGTTAACATATGTCAGTATATACATAATTAAAAAATAAATTGTTGCAACAATTAGCTATTGGATGTAAAAGCTGAATGACCTGTCCTTGCATTCAAACCATGCACCTACTGCACACAAAGCTATAACTATGACCATTCAGCTACTGTGGATATGATGTCTGCTACTATACATTTCTATATAGCTCTCAGTCACAATTAAGCACTGCTGAGCACCATTCACACCCCACAAACCCACTCAGCTTTGCTTAAATGTGACATTTTAAATTAAAATTAAATGTATCTGGTTTCTATTTTTAAATGTCTGTCACGTGCCCATTGTTAAGCTCTGTGCCATGTAAGCACAAAAATAAATAAAAAAACATTTAAATATTTGACTTTTATATTTCAGTGCCATCCGGCACTTTGACAGTGCAGGGGTGGTTTACTCATCTCCAGACACTCTAACACACCCCCTACACTGATTCAGTAACTGTGTTACACAGCTCTCCCTCAGTAGTGTGCCTTTATTATTATGCAAGGTGGGCTGCCGAGGGGGAGCCGCAGACACAGCCACCGTACACTCTGTGTAGACCTTACACTACTCCTACACAGAGTTTATTAAATCTGGTGGATAAACTTTGGTTCTCCTGCAAAAAGTGTGAATCGAAGTGTACTTCAAAAATTAGACCTTGTGAGACATGACATATATGTTAAAAACAAATATCTGAGACAGACAAGAAAATTGTATAATACTCATAGGACTGCAAGCTGTTTATTATGTTTCTAGCACATTGATCAACTGAATATCTGTCAAAGAATCTGAATATCATATGTGCAAAGTTGAAATGTGACCACTGTGAAATGGTTTGGAGTAATTCTTATGTCTTTCTTTTCTCGCTGTGCCAGTAGCATGTCCAGTAATATGAAAGCTAAAAAACAAAACAAATGACAGCAGAGTTTGCTTAATGGGGAAATAAAATGCAGCTTTTGCAGCACACACTCACACACACACACACACACACACACACACACACACACACACACACACACACACACACACACACACATATGCACACGCACACATGCACACGCACATACGCATATGCACACAAACACACACATGCGCAGGCAAGCAAAGAATACCGCAGTTTGCCTACTCACTGCAACTTAGGTGGGATCACCTAGTTATTTTCTGCACAGCCTTAGAACATTTATTTTCATCTTATTGCTGTCAAACTCATTTTTCATCCTTATCCATGCATGACTTCACTGCTGTGAATATGTGTAGGAGTATATTAGAAAATGTTGATGTGCAGATATACCGACACACATTATATTGATATCTGCATGTTGACAGCACATTTACCTGAAACTTAAATTGCCCAAACAACAAACTCCTTTGCCATTTGATAAAAAAAAGAAAAATATTTGAACATACTCTGAATAGTGGTACTGTTGGGGAAAGGAGTTTCAGTAATATAATATGCATGGTTGGGTTTAAGATCAAGAGTAGGGTTAGAATTAGAATTATCACATATATGTAAGGGTGGACAAGGAGGGTGTGAAGCTAAATAGAGTACACAGACACTGTTCTAAACAATACCACACATGTACAGTATAAAATCTATCCCCTTTCTAAGCCCCCAATCTAACCCTAACCTGTGAGCATCCAAAGACACACACGTACACACACACACACACACACACACACACACACACACACACACACACACACACACACACACACACACACACAGACACACACATAGTAACCCCTCCCCACTTATGGTTACTGTACATTCACCTTCTTACTTAAAGAAATGTACAATATTGTTCCTTTCTGTACATTCAAGTAAATACATTGAAACCGTCTCTAGATACTGAGAATTTTATAAACAATGAATGCCATGCAGAAGGACTGTACACAGTAGAATGTTGTGCTAAAGCCCTGTGCAATTCATAGAAACTGGTACACAGTGGGGTAAGACCATGTGCCTTTACCATGTAGTGAAGTCATAGTGCTCCAAATATGGAGTATGTATGCATATGATCCCTCCCCAGGATCATACATGATTTATAGCTTGCATCTTTGAGAACTAGAACCACATGCCTGTAGATGGTGCAGTGCTTGTGACCATGATGATCCCAGTTCTCTGCTGATATGACCAGAGCTGAACAGCACATCATTGGTGAATTAGAAATAAAAATCTTGCTACTGCAACCACACCTTTCTTCATCACAGATAGTAATGCTGCTGAGGCCCCAATAGGAGCTTCCACAGCACCAGATTGCCATATTACCAGAAAATTTGGAAGTCTCTCTAACTATGTTATCATGTCTTAGGTTGTGCAGGCAGCACAGGGGATTAAGGCTCTGAGCTGTTAACAACTGTTTTCTGTAGTCCCTGGTTTGATTCCCTCTACCTTAATTTATCTACTATGTGACCCAGAGCAAGTCACTTAACTAAACAGTACTCTGGAGCAAGTGAAAAATTGGACTAGGCACCTCAATGGTCAACTGAACCTCATGACTAATAAACATATTAGTCTATAAGATCCACATTCAGTCATGACGGTAGAGCAGGAAACATACAGTTAGTAAGGTACAGAAATAATAGTTTACTAAATATGTATTCTCTGTTGTGCTATGTTGCATTTCAGTGCAACACTGATCAAGAATGCCTTTAGCACCACACAGTAGAGCACAACCCTGTATACTATGCAAACCAGTGCACCATTCATAAAAAAAGACATTCCTTTCTATGCCTTATGTGACTATTCCTGTCCACATTTATGAATCACAGTGCTGAGAAGTGGTTTACCAAAAAGAATGCCCAGAATTCATGCATGCAACTGCACATTATATTTTAAATAAGAGGGCTCAGCTTTACACACTTTTTTTTCCATTCTAGTATTTATTGAGTGCTTATTCATTTACTTTATTGATCATTCATTATATCTAGGCATCTCTCTCTCTCTCTAATATATATATATATATATATATACATATATATATATATATATATATATATATATATATATACATATATATATGTGTGTGTATAGATATATGTACACACACATATATTTATATAAAAAGAATATATATATATATATATATATATATATATACACATATATATATTATATATATGTGTGTATATATATATATATATATATATATATATATATATATATATCCCCAGGCATACAGTAAACATACCCTCGATGATTTTACTTCATACCAGCTTTTCTACATCATTACTATCTTGTTCAATATACATCTTTAACTGTATCATCCTTTTTAACCATTGTTAATACAACTAAGTATTTTTCTCTGTATCCAACATTTTTTTCTCATTTTCAGGTTTTCATGCTGCTACCAGATTGTCACCTTTGTCACCTTGCTTTTCATTCTGATATTTGCAAACTTATTGTATGCATACTGAACCATAGCTCATATTTTTGTATTTACTGTACCCAAATGAAACCTTTGTATACTGAATCATGACTCATACAATACATTTGTATATATTACACACACACACACACACACACACACACACACACACACACACAGGAACCTTTGCATACTAAACCAAAGCTGATATATTGTATATATCCTACACACACTGGAATCTTAGCATACTGAACCATGGCTCATACATTTTTATATAGATTCATAGATTCATAAATTGTTACTAGGCTAATAACCTAGGAAGCCCTTATTAACCTAGTCAAGTTTTCCCAAAAGAATAATGATGTCCTGCATCCAAATAGGATATCAAGGGTCAAGCATTTATAAGCTGCCTCTGTCCATAAGGGATATGGGTGTTAGGCCCCATGAAAATGTCCTAGTCCCCATCCACTGGTGCAGGTTATACTTAAATTGGGTATTAGATGAACTCACCTTAACATGGATGGGAAGCCTGTACCATAGGACAGTTAGTCTCTGGGACACATATTTGTCTGTCCAGCATGTTCTGTTTAAGTCATAGACAAAATTCAGATCCTTAGACGTTGTATTCCTGGTACTGTATGACTTACAAACATGCAGGAGATTCATAAGTGTGGGGTTTGTGAATGCCTTGTAAGCAGGCATAGATCACCGTTCAGCAATCTACAGGAGACTGAGTAGAGGGAAAAGGCTTTAAGGCACTCTGCATAAAGCAGGTTTTTCTTCTTTTATTCTTTTTGTAAGAAACCTCTGAGATTGCTCTAGTTACTGCATATACCTGGTTAGATACATTCTGATGGGAGCAGTGTGCTCTAATATTGGTCTGATAAAGGCAGAGTACAGTGGGATAATGGCTTCTTTGGACCTAAATGCCATGCCCTTACTTATAAGTTACGGAACATAAAAGGATTTCTGAGGCCATGTGGTGATCAAAAGTAAGGCTACTGTGTATGTGAGTACCCAGATCTCTGACCACTTGGTAGACTCTTAGGTGAGTATTATCAACATGGTAATTAGCCAGGATGGTTGACTTCCCAAAGAGTACAATCATGCATTTCTTAGCATTGAGTGTAAGTCAGAGATAGGCCTACCTGAAGAATGCTAGTGTCTGCAGGGGAGCTGATGATAACTCCCAGCTTGCAATCATCTGCAAACTTAGTCAGCCATAAACCTTCAGCATTTGCTTTCATTTCAGAAAAATAAGTGCCAAAAAGGAGCAGCACAAATATGGAACCTTGAGGGACTCCGATAGTGACTGGCCTCTTGGTGGCCTCACCTGTTTTGACCACCGGGATCCTAACCTTGAGCCAGCTGGTTATCCAGTGGATGATAAAAGGATTTATACCTAATTTAGTGAGCTTGTCTAGAATGCCTGAGTGGCGTATTGTATTAAAAGCCTTGGCTAGGTTGAGGTAAGCTGTGTGCACAGTCGTGCCCTCATCTATTGCTTTGGTGACCCTCTCAAAGAAGTTGACCAGATTTAATAGGCATGACCTTCCTTTAACAAAGCCAAACTGTGATGGGTCTAGCATTTGCATGTTATTTGTGTCCTCATTTATCATGTCCATGATGGTTTTTTCCATGGTCTTACATATGAGGCTGGTCAGACTTATGGGTCTGTAGTTACCTGAATTGGTGGCTAGATCTCTGTTGTGCAGGGGAATGACAATAGCCATCTTCCACTCCTTGAGCACAAAACCTGAAAGTAGGCTGCATTTGAAGAGTGATTCAAGTAGCCAGAGTTGTCATGTCGCATTCTATTTAGCAAGCATTTTGGGATGTTCTCAGCTCCCATCAGTTCAGTGATTTTGGCCTTGGAAAGTGCATTGAAGACTTTTTATTTGTTTGAGGGGATTGTGGTATGCGATATTTCCTTTGGACTATGGGGGGGGGGTTGGGGGAGAAATGTGCGATGAACCTGTCTACTAAAAGTTTGGCAATGGCCTCTGGTTCAGTATGGGTGATGCCATTTACAATAAGTTCTGAGCATTGTATGTTGGGCTTTGTTCTTCCTATAATACTTGGCCAAGTTTTTTTTTTTTTTTTTGTATAACCAATTAATATTGTGATTCCACCAGAGTGGCTTGACTTTTGAGTTTGTCTTATTCTTAGTGCAAGTGGGTAGAGCTTGCTCTATACAGCTATAAATATGGCTGTACAGGGATTTTGTAAATAGCTCGGCATATGTTGTGGTGCTTACTGGGATTGGAGGTGCTTATAATTTAGCCAAGGTGTCACTTAGTAGAGAGAGGTTAGCTTTGGAATAATTCCTAAAGGTTATTGATTTCACTGGGTTCAATGGGTCTATGAATTTAATTTTTATTTCAAGCAATACAGCATTATGGTCAGCTCTGATGTGCGAGGGCATTACAGTGAGTAAGGAACATCACTGCCCCATGATTGTGAGTATAAACTCAAGGATGTTTATACCACTGGTAGGAGAATGGACCAAGTGTTCCAGGATGCTGGTATTAATGAAGTTTAGGAATCACTGGACTTGTGCATTAGAAATGGTGTAGGATTTCCAGTATATTGAGGTGAAGTTGAGATCCCCCATGAAGATCACATTGGGTTGAATGGTGAGGGACTGTAGTACACTGAGATAGGTAGTATGGGTTTCTTTGAACATGGAGGGGTACCTACAGTTTGCAAGAGTATAGTATAAGAGCCTGTTTATGGTGAGTTGCATATGTATGAGTTCCAGTGGATCATATACTTTAACTAGTCAGGATGTGAGGTTGCCTTTAATATAGACTGAAACTCCTCCAGCTTTAGTTCCTTCCTGTACAGTAGCTGGGGTAAAGGTGTGAAAGGCATTATAACCTTGCAGTGCTGGGTACACCTCATGACTTTAAACCACGTGTCCTTTACTGCACTTTATACTATACTGTGTACTCTATTGTACACACAGTGGAACCTTTGAATACTGAACCATAATCCATTTGTATATATTGTACACACACCCTGGAACTTTCACATACTGAGCCACACATACCTCATAAATTTGTTTATATCATACACAAACTGAAATATTTTCATAATGAACCACAGCTCATATATTTGTATATATCATAATACTCTGCAACCTTTGCTTACTGAACCATAGTTCATAAATTTGTATAAACATTGGAATCTTTGCACACTGAACCATAGCTAACAGATTTGTATATGTCATCCACAGAATTTGGAACCATTGCATACTGAACCATAGCTCCTACATTTGTATATACTGTACAAACAATGTAACCTTTGGATACTGAACTGTAGCTCAAAGATTTGTATATAATGTACACAAAATGGAACCTTTGCATGTTGAACCATAGTTCACACGTTAGTATACATAGTACACCAATAGAGTCTTCACATAGTTAACTGTAGCTCATAATTTGAATATATCATACACACGCTGGAACCTTTGCATACTGAACCATAACTCACATATTTTTATATATCTTACATACCCTGGAACCTATGCTTACTGAACCATAGCCCAAACATTTGCGTATATCGTACATACACTGGAACATTCTCATACTGAACCAGACCTCTTTCATTTGCATATATCATACACACACTGGAACCTTCACACACTGAACCATAGCTCATACATTTACATATATCGTACATGCAATAGAACCTTCCCATACTGAACCATAGCTCATACATTTACATATATCGAACATGCAATAGAACCTTCCTATACTGAACCATAGCTCATACATTTGCATATATCTTACACACACTGGAACATTAGCATACTGAAGCATTGCTCATACATTTGTATATATATCGTGCACACACAAGCACCTTTGCATACTGTACCGCAGCTCATACATTTGTATATACTGTACAAAAACTGGGACCTTCTCATATGGAACCACAGATCATACATTTGTATATATTGTACACACACTGGAGCCTTCACATACTGAACCATGACTCTTACATTTGTATATATTGCACACACACACACTGAAACCTTTACATACTGTGCAGTGGCTCATATATTTGTATATAATGTATATATACTGGAATCCTAACATACTGAACCTTAGTTCATGCATTTAAATATATCATAAAAACACTGGAACCTTAGCACACTGAATCATAGCTCATAAATTTGGGTATATACTACACACATATTGGTGGTGCTGTGGTTGCCTTGTTGCCTCACAGTTAGACGTTGCCCGTTCGATTCTCAGTTAGAGCGTCTTCTCTGTGTGACATGCGTGAATGGGCATTCCTTCGTTGAAGGTTGTGTGTTAGGTCCGGCAAGCCAGCACGTAAAAATCTACTGCCAATCATTAGCGGACCGGAGTTCCGCTGTGGCGACCCCTAACCGGGAAAAGCCGAAAGACACAACAACAACAACTACACACACTGAAAGCTTTGCATACTGAATTACATCTCATACATTTCTATATACTGTACATATACTGGAACCTTAGCATACTGAAACATAACTCGTATATTTGTATATATTGTACACACACAAAAGAATCTTTGCACACTGAACTGGAGCTCATACAATTGTGTATATCATGCACACACTGGAACCTTTGCATATTGAAGCATAGCTCATACAGTTGCATTTATCGTACATACACTGGAAACTCTGTATCCTGAACCATAGCTCATACATTTGTATATATCGTACACACACTGGAAACTTCGCATCCTGAACCATAGTGCATACATTTGTATATATCTTACACACACTGGACCCATTACATATTTGAACCATAACTCATGCATTTGTGTATATCATATACAAACTGGAACCTTTGCATACTGACCTGTAGCTCGTGCATGTTTATATATTGTACATACACTGCAAATTTGCATACTAGACCATTGCTTATTCTTTTGAATATATCATACACACACTGGAACCTTCACATACTGAACTATAAGTTATACATTTGTATATATTGTATGCACACTGGAACCTTTGCATACTTAATTATGTATGACTCATACAGTTGTATATAGTGTACACACAATACAACCGTCACATACTGATATACAGCTCATTCATTTGTATAGATTATACACACACTGGAACCTTTACATTCTGAAAAGTAGCTCATAGATTTGTATATATAGTAAACGCATTGGAATCTTCTCATATTAAACCATAGCTCATATTTTTGAATATATTGTATACATACTGGAACCTTCGCATACTGAACCATATGTTATACGTTTGTATATATCGTTCACACACAGGAATGTTTGGTACAGAATAAAACCTCATACATTTGTATATATCAAAAGCATACTGGAATGTTCACATACTGTACTATAGCTTATACATTTGTACACTGGAACCTTCCCATACTGAACCATAGCCATACCTGTGCATATATGATACACACAGTGGAATCTTCACATACTGAACCATAGCTCATATCTTTGTATATATCGCACACAAACACACTGGAACTTTCACATACTGAACCATAGCTCATACATTTGTAAATATTGTACACACACTGACACCTGTGCATATTGAAATATAGCTCATACTTTTTTATATATCATACATACATGAGTGCCTTCAAATACTGAACCATAGATCATAAATGTGCATACATCATACACACACTCTGGAACATTTGTAGGCTAAACTATAGCTATTACAGTTGCGTATATCATACCCACACTGGAACCTTTGCATACTGAATGATAGTTCATACATTTGCATATATCATACTCAAAAGGGAACTTTTGTGTACTGAACCATAGCTCATACCTTTGAATATATCATATGCACAATGAAAATTTCCCATACTGAATGATATCTCATACATTTGTATATATCACAAACACACTGGAACCTTTGCATACTGAACCATAGCTCATGCTTTTGCATATACTGTACACACACACACACACACACACACACACACACACACACACACACACACTGAAACATTTGTGTACTGAACCATAGGTCATAGTTTTGCATATATTATACACACTGGCACCTGCACATACTGAACCATAGCTAATATCTTTGTATATGTATTAAACACCCTGACACATTCGTATACTGATTAATAGCTCATCCCTTTGCATATATAGTATCATATACACACTGGCACCTTCACATACTAAATCATAGCTCATATATTTGCATAAATCAAACACACACTGTAACCTTCATATAGTAATCCATATCCCATACCTCTGCATATATTATATATGCACTCTGGAATCTTTGCATACTGAACCATAGCTCATTCGTTTGTAGATATTTTACACACATTGGAATTCATACCTCTCATCCTCTTAGTGCTAGAAATCTGGACAAAGCCAGACATAATGGGCACATAGGCCCAAAAATAGCAACAGATTTTAAATAATTGCTCTTCTAAACATTGAAACTTGCTAGAATAACAAAATTTGTGTTAACGTGTTTTCTGAAGTATTTGAAGTCCGAAACCCAAATGTATGTAATTATTTAGTGACTCCAATACTCAAATTATGCTGGTGATTTGCCAGAAACCCACAAATTTTATGAGGAACAGACTAAAAATATGATGCAAAAATCTGGACATTTTGCGAAAATCTGGACAGTTGAGAGGTATACTGGAACCTTTGCATACGGAACCAAAGCATGTGTATATATCATACACACACTGGCACCTTTGACTACTGAAATATAGCTCATAATTTTTTATATAATGTACACACATGGGCAACTTCACATACTGAACCATAACTTATACATTTGTATATATCATGCACACACTGGAACTTTTGCATACTGAATGATAACTCATAAATTTGCATATATTGTGTACATACTATAACCTTCTCATGCTGAACCATAGCTCATACTTTTGCATATATCATTTAAACACTGGACCTTTCACATACTGAACCAGAACTCAGACATTTGCATATATTGTACACACACTGAAGTATTTGCATACTGAATCATACTGAACCATAACTCATATATTTGCTTATACCTTACACACTGGAACCTTCAAGTACTGGATCATTGCTTGTGCATTTGCATATATTGTACACACACTGCAACCTATGTACTCTGAGCCATAGCTCATGCATTTGCATACATTGTACACACAATAAAACCCATCACTTACTGAATCATAGCTCATACATTTGCATATATCGTACACACTTATACTGAGCAAGAAGATATAACAAAACTCTTGGCTGATAAATTTAGCTCCAACTTTACTCCTCTCTCCGCCTCAACCTTCCCTCAGGAAATATCATCAACTATATCTCCCCCTACTATCACTAGGGAACAGGTCTTTAATGCTCTCTCTAAGACTATGAACACTGCATCAATGGGCCCAGACAATATCCCAGGATGCCTTCTAAATAGCATGAAACATGACCTATCAGGGCCTCTGGAATTGCTATTTAACTGTAGCCTCCAAACAGGCTTCATGCCTCATGAATGGAGAAAGGCAACAGTCATTCCTCTGCACAAATGTGGACCATCTACAGACCCTGGAAACTACAGATCCATAAGTCTCACTAGTCTTTTATGTAAAGCCAGGGAAAGAATTATTATGGAGATGAACAATAGAGATATAGTAAACCTCCAGACACTGGACCCAACCCAGTTTGGTTTTGTCAAGGACAGATTATGCATACTCAACCTGGTGGACTTCTTTGAGAAGGTCATCAAAGCAATGGATAAGGGCAAAATCATTCACACTGCCTACCTTGACTAGGTAAAGGCATTTGACACAATACCCCACTATGGCATTGTTGACAAACTCAAGAGGTTAGGTACAAACTCGCATGTCACCTGGTGGATAGCCATCTGGCTCACAGACAGGACTCAGGAAGTTAGAATTGGGGAGTCCACCTCTACAAAGAGGCCAGTTACAAGTGGAGTCCCTCAGGCTTCAGTTCTTGGACCGCTCCTTTTTGGCATTTACTTCTCAGAAGTCAAGGCCAATGTCAGTGGTCTCTGGCTGACTAAATTTGCAGATAATTGCAAATTAGGAGCTGTCATTGAATCTCACACTGACACAAATGCTTTCTAGGAGGGGCTGATACAGACAAACAACTGGTGTCAGAGCCATGGACTAAAACTAAATGACAAGAAATGCATAATAGTATCCTTTGGGGAGTCATCCATCCCCAGTAACTAAAATATTGACAACACACCCCTTGGAGTTGACCCAATAGTCAGGGACTTATGGAATCACATAGATAGTAATCTAGCCTTTGATCATCACGTGTCTACAGTGGTGAGGAAATCATTCTATGTTGCACAACTTATAAACAAAAGTATAGCAGTATAGCATCTAAGTCCAAGGAAGTCATTGTTCTACTGTATTCGGCATTCATCAGATTTATCATTGAGTACAATGCTCCCTTTGGTATGTACCTAACCAGGCATATCCAACAACTGGAATGTCCACAGAGGTTGCTCACTAAAAGGATACAGAGCATAAGTAATATGTCATATGCAGACTGTGTCAAGGCCCTATCCCTGTATTCTGCCTCCTACAGGCTTTTGAGGGGAGATCTTTGCCTGGCATATAGGGCATTGTCAGACCCCACTGTGATGGACCTCCTGCATATGCACAAAATAAACAGTATCAGAATTACCCATTCTAAAGACTTAAGCCTTGCCTGCAATATAAATAGGACCTGCTGGAGAGATAAGTATGTATCCCAGATACTACCCCATCTATGGAACAGGCTCCCCATCCATGTGAAGTAGAGTTCTCCCTAACCCAATTCAAGTGTAACTTGGACAACTGGATGGGAAACCTGAAATTAATCCCTGGTTTAGCACGTATGTCTCTACTGCAAACAGGTAACCTGTAAATGGTTCATCTCCGAGGCCCATGCTTACACTTATCAAGGGTATCAGAACTTGTCAGAGACTTGGCATGCATGACTAGGCTTAAAAAGGCCCTTGTGGTTGTTAGTCTAGTAAACACCTATGAACCTATGTACACAATGGAACCTTCACATACTGAACCAGAGCTTATACATTTGCTTATATCATACACACACTGGAACCTTAGCATACTAAACCATGGCTCATAAATCTGTGTATATCATACACACACTGTACCATGGCTTAAACATTGGTACATATTGTACACACATTGGAAGCTTTGCATACTTAACCATAATTCATGCATTTGTATATATTGTACACATGTTGGAACCCTCATACACTGATCCAGAGCACATATGTTAGTATAATTTGTGAACACACTGGAATCTTTGCATACACATTTCTCTAAATTTACATTTTAAGCACTCAGGATCTTCCCTTGACTCAATTATATTGAACCATTCCTCATACATTTGTGTATATTGTACACACACTGGAACTTTCACACACTAACGATAGCTCATTCATTTATGTATATCATATACACACTAGAGTCTTTGCATACTGAATTTCATATTGAACTGCAGCTCATACATTTGTGAATATTGTACACACTGTGGAAACTCAGCATACTGAACCATAGCTCATAGTTTGCATATATATATATATATATATATATATATATATATATATATACATACACACACACACACACACACACACACACACACACACATATAAAGATATATCCCCCGGATTCACAAATCCTCTGTGTAAGACTTAATAAGTCTTACTCGGAGACTGCAGTTGAACGGTATGACGTCAGCATGCCATGAATATTCATGAGGGTACACTGACTCCACTCCAAGTCTAACACGGACCGTGCAGGAAAGCAGGGGGTGTGTCCGACTGCTGAGCAGTCCAAAGGTCCACGCCCCTGCAAGTGTCTGAAATGTAAAATGTCAACACACAAGAGCGAGTCCACTCAAATGTCCACATACCCAACACCACACTCCCTGACATTGTAAACCCCCAGCACAGTTATAAAAAGTAAAACTTTAATTTTTTTTCTAATTCCTGATATAGCTGCCCGTATTTGCGCGTGTGCGCGTGTGTGCCCATTGCTTAGCTGCAGTTAGCATTCTTGACATGGAAGAGCATAATAAGGAATGTTTATGCAAATTATGCCAAATCGCAATAGCGTAGTGGTAGAGCCTTCGCACAAAGCGGAGGCATTCACGGTTCGAGTCCCACCACTCCCCTTCCTATTTTATGTTTTAAATTAGTATATGAAATAATTCCTGACATATATGATTAAAATTTTACTAAAAAGCAATGAAATGGGCTAAGTATCAGTGAACAAAATGTATATTTATGAAGGATCCTGACATATAATTGCCCATAGTTAAGCAGCGCTTTAGCTAGCGCAATATAGTTGCCCATAGTTAAGCAGCGCTTTAGCTAGCGCGATATAGTTGCCCGTAGCTAAGCAGCGCTGTACCCAGCGCAATAGAGTTGCCCATAGCTAAATAGCGCTTTACCCAACGCAATAGATTTGTGCGGAGGTGCGCGCTGCACCAACCAGTGCACCGTTGGGCAACGTGGAGCAACGTAGAGCAAAGTTGCTTAAATACAGCCACACCCCCTAGCCTGTCTGGACATTAGTAAAATAAAAAGCAATGACAAGGTTCGAACCTGGGACACTGTGCACCATAATCAAAGTACTGAACCACTAAGCCATGACAGCTTAGGATAAACAGCCACTGTTAACATACATATACTTATAAATGTTAGATTAACTATTGCCATGCAGGTCTGCAGTCAGCCGAGAATTTTCAAAAATAGCCAAACACAAAAAAGTGCGGGAAATGCGGCATATTTAAGCCCCATAGCCAGGAATATTCATGATAACTGATTGTAGCTCTCATCTGCAGTTAGAATGGCTGGTACTGGAGAGGGTACATGCTTTCGAGCGCAATGCTGGGGCATCGAGGAGTCAAAATACATGGTTTGGCTCCTTGTCCACCATCATGAGTCAAGACTCCTGCAGGGCCAGTTCCAAGGGATGGAGTACAAAGCAGAGGCTTGGAACCGGTTAGCTCATGACCTCACCAGTGTCACAGGCATTCCTCGGACTGGTGAGCAGGTCCGTCACCACCATGCAGACCTACTGAATCAATGGATACAGGAGGCCCATGGGATGCAAGATGCCCCACAACTGAGTAGGTAGCCATGGAATGCAGTATGTACGACATGCTAATTTATGCTATATAATGGATAGGCAATATCCCTTCATTTACTTCACAGCTGCAGGTGTCGTGCTGCAAATCAGCAAGCCTATGCAGATAGGCTGCTAAGGCTGCACCACCAGACAGGTTAGTAATTATTCTGCATGTATTATTATATAAAATAGGTGAGAGAGCCTGAAAGAAAGTGTTGTAGCCCAATAATACAGCCATAAAATGCCCTGAATAATTCCTCTGCATGTACTGTTATATAAAATAAGTCAGAGAGCCAGAAAAAGAGTGTAGTAACCCATTAAGAAAGGTATAATATGTCCAGAATAATATCTCTGCATGTACTGTCATATAAAATAAGTGAGCAATCCTGAAAAAGAGTGTTCTAACCTATTAATAAAGGTATAATATGTCTTGAATATGTCTGCCATATGCACTGTAATATCAAATAAAGGAAAGAGCCTGTGGAAAAGTGTGTAATGTAATTAATAAAGGTATAAAACCTGGAGTGTGTCTGTGTCACTTACTTTGAAATGTTGTTGTACCCTTGCATTATACAAATAGTACTGTTTTAATAAGTGCTGGCAACCCACAGTTGGGCAGTCCCATCTAAAGTGGTTGATGGAAGTGCCAGTAGCTGTGAAGCATATATACAGTCCTCAACAGTCAGTTAATGGCTGGCATGCATAAGTAAATCTGGCACACGAGTAGCTTGTTAATTTGTTCCCCAGAAATTTGAGTGTGCTACACGAAATGTAGGGTTTTGTACAAATTTAACTGAAAAAGTCATGTGAACACATCCAAATATGTAGATAAAGAAATATAAATAAAATCAATAACTATGTAGCAGTAACATCTGCATCTTGGACAGTTAGTATGTCAGATATAGGTCAGGTATATAATGAACTAGCCAAACCCATTACACAACCTAATGCATGTTGGCAAGTGTAATAATACATGTAGGGGATATACACCTGCAGTCAATAGGAATGTAGTGTAGACTAAAAGTACTTATAAGATGTTAATTGAGGTTTCTTTCTACACGCTACTGTATGTGCATAAACAATGCAATTCCACACCTCAATGGGTATGTGTAATCTCAAAACATTTGTTGGGACATGTGTCCTATTGTTCTACAAATATCTGCATTCACTTTGATGCATGTGCCCTGTTCAAACACCACAATCATGGTGGCCTGTTGCCACCAATCATCCCTGCATGCTATTGGAATGTCCACTGTTGTTCAATATATGCATGTGTTATGCTTGCTGTTCAACTGTTGTAACCTAGGTGTGTTGGGTTAATGGGAATATTACTGCATGCTGTTACAACTAATTTGGAATGCTGTTGATTATGTTGTAATTAAACACACCTAATCACAGAACGTATGGGAAGGCCGATCCCAGTGGACCCACCTGTCCCTCCTCAGCTGGCGAGTGCACCTGGCACCAGCAGGTCCGGTGCCCAGCCCAGGCTCCCCTCCTCTGTTGGTCCTGTGCCACCTTTGGGTGGAAGCGCTGCGGGGGATGGGGCTTGTCCCCCCTGTGCAAGCGTGGCCGGAGAAGGGCCAACTGTCACCCTTTGAAGGGTCTGGGTTGCGGTGCGTAGGGAGATCCAGCGTTCAGTCGCTGATCCCCTACGCCAGCTCGAGGCGAGAGTGGTGCATCTCATGGGTGAGCCTGCCCATCCTATGCAGCCCCCAGCACAGCCACCCTCGAGGCTGTGAAGGTGCAGTTGTGACTGCCCATGGATGGGGAGATCAGTTCCACTGTTACCATCTGTGGGCTCATGGGCTTGCAATTTCCAAACATCCGTCCCTGTCAATTGTGTTCACCCACCCCATGTGTCATACACCACCCCTGTATGCATCTTGTTTGTCTTGTTGGTTTACCTACTTCCCCAGATATACCTACTTCCTCTATCTCACTTTCCACTCTCACCTGAAAAAAAAAAGGGCAATCTGTACCCACAAAAAAATTACGCCCCATACATAGCTGCCCATTTCACACACATGTCCACTGGACATGCAAACTGATAATTATAATTGGCAGTACAACATACTTTGTTGTCCTCACCCCTCTCCCAAGGGTGGAAGGTTTCAAATTTCACTCCAAATGTATTGCATATGCACAGCTGTTGCTGGTAAAGAAATGGGCAGCTATGGACCTTCCCTACACCCATCCTGCACATCCCGAGCTTGTTTTCCTACTGTCTTTCCCTCTTTGTGCCCCTTTTTCACCACTTTCCTATCTCCCCATTTTGTTTTCTTTCAAAGAAATTAGCGCGGGGGTTAGCGGGAGTAAGCACTTTAAGCAGTAGTAAGTGGGTTTAAGTGAGTGTGCGCATGTGTGCGCTTAGCTAAGCATCGCTAACCATCGCGCAAACCCACGTAAACCCACTTACAACTGCTTAAAAGTGCCTTAGTCACTCTGTATGTTAGGGCCCTTGTTCTGCTCAGCAGCAAAATAAAACACCTATGTTAGTCTTAAACCCCAGACCTTGGACACACTAGACTGCATGAAGTACCACTAAGCCACAGCAGATATACAATAACTTGGTGCTGAAATAAATATATCATGCATTACAATGAGTGAATGTAAAGGAAAAATAGGAAGGCCATAACACAAAGCTTGTTCTATGGATCTTTACCAGCAATTGTTGTGGAATTGCATTACATGAGTGTGATATGAGAAGCAGCCATTCTAGCAGCAAATAATGTTACAGAGGCACTTTACAACCACCACACAGTAGCATAGCAGGACAAACACTGGCATAACTGATTAGGGCAGAGACCATACTTCCTAACTGTGACTACTTTTCAGGGATGTTCCTGATTGTGAAACATATTTTAGCTGTGTCCCTCTGAATCCCTCTGAAAAGTATTGACGTCAGTCAGTAAGGTGGGGTATTACACAATGAATACTGACAATAATAACAGTAGACACTGCTTGTACTTCATAAAAGGTGTACTAATCCATATGCACTGCTTCACTCAAGTCTACACTTACTGTCTCTATTATGTGTAAGGTGTACCATACTTTTAACTACCTATCCCTGACTCCATGCAAAGATGTATCTGAGTGTTTCATAGGCCTGGCAGAGGCACAAACACACAGGCATATCAGCTATTCTGCTGCTACACACTCTGCAAATAGCTTTGGTAGGACTTCCACAAGCATACCCTTATGTAGGAGTACAACACAGAAATACCAAAGGATGTAGCCATGTACTGGTAGCAACTGACTGTAACAATGCCATTGTACCAGTGCTGAAAACACCTGTGGGTTGCACAGACAAAGAATAACAGTGTAACATCTGGCTACCATCTGGATAGGTTCACAGTTGGGAACTATGTAGACAGACCACCTGCCTTGATAAACTAACAGGTACACACCAATCCTTTAAGTCCAGTAAGATAACATTCACACAATAATACATAATGCTCTCTGTATGTCAGCACCCCCCCCACAATTAAAATATACTTGTGTGTTTAGGGTCTACCAAGGATGTAGGTAGGCATACTCAGTACTGGAATTGTCCAGTTTTCCTGAGAACCCTGTGCTAATGTCAACAATAAAAAACACAAAACCTGCAGAAGTGAGTACATTAATATTCACAGTATAACAGTTCACAAACAGTTCATGTGCCAAAAGAATACTTCTCAATAACTACTTTTGTATGGCAGTTAATTATATGAGTAGAAAAGAAACTACATAGTCACATATATCTTGTGTAAGCATTTGTAGGGGTGAGTTAAACTCTACACTGATAGCTCTGTACTGGAAGTTGCAACAGTCAGGTCTGAGTACAACATGTACATCACTGTCTACACCTCTAGCTTCAGATATAAGAAGTATACCAACCTTCTGACTTACACAACAGTGTCCACAGCAAACAAGCATGGGCCCCACTCTGGAAATCTGAAAGGGCTACGCCTACATACCTTAGCAATTTATAGCATTGGGTTGCTATGACAGTGAGTACTACAATTACCACAAAGCAGGCTGTATGCATTTACCAAATGCTGGGCACCAATTGGTGCAGAGGGCATCACATGCACATGCGCAGATACCTATAAAAGCAGACTGTACTTGTTATCCCCACATGCAATCATTACATTGCATGTGCCAGAGACTATATAACTCCTGGAGAGTAGTGAGAAAAAATTATTACTTAATAAAAAAATATTTAATTAAGTAAAAAAAATATATACTTAATTACTAACCAAACATATTAATTAAGAAAAAAATACTTAATTAATAACCAAAAATAAAAATAAAGTAAAAAAAAACTTTACTTAATTAATAAAAAATAAATAAATAAAAAAGTTGTCAAAGCATACACAGATGGACCTGAAAGTGACAAACAGGTATGTAACAGATATGCAGTTACCGACAAGTAGTAGATGTTTATGAAGAGTACTGTACATACTCTGAAACATGCATATGTGGCAGCAGTAGGTATGTATGCACTGATGCCATGCATAACTACTGCCATGGACAAATTAGTGTGTAGCTGTGTGCAGTGGGACATAACTGTGACATATGCAGCTCAGCATTATATGTCAAACATCTGATCATGTTATCTACTGTGTATGATGGCAGTTTGGGGAAGTAGTGCAAACACCTATATAAACTTGGATGTGACAGAGTAAGACATGCATGATAGTCATATAATGTGTAGCTTAGCATTGGCAACTGCTGTACCAGGCTAGTATAGTAATGTAGCATTTGCAGCTATATATACTCCCTGTAATATTACTATATGCACACATGTGACAACTGTTCATGTTGTAGCAAGGCCCAGCAGGTCATCCGTGAGGTGTACGGACTTACAACAGTGTGGACTTTGTGTGTGTATGGCACACACATATGGAGAGATATTTATGTGTCCGATATATTAGCATCTTAACATGTGAATAGAGCAAGGGACATACTACAACTGTTTGTGAAGGGTGGACATTTATATGTTGGTGCAGGTTGTTATGTGCATTTTTATATGTAGGTGGTATTGTGTGGCAAACAAGATAACATACAGTGCTGGCATATGACATGTGGTGTTTAAACACTGTGGGTATGATTTGTTAGGTTTTTAGTCTTCCAGACAGGGGGTCCTGCTAAAGATACATGGGCTGAGAATACCTTCGATGCATTCTGCACAGGACTGTGCAATATTATTACATAACTGTATCCCTCTCAACCTTTGCATAATTGATATTCCCACCATGAAAGGTGGACTGTATATGTGCCTATATGTATATCTATATGTACACCAATGGATGTTTATATGTACGCTCAAGCTCAATGTTGTAAACGTATTTCCATCCCTTTTGTTAAAAACCCTGTACCCATGAACTACCACATAGGTGGTAGTCTACTCAATACCAAAAGTGTGATAAGAGACAATGGGACACAGGTGGACAGTAGTGTCCCTTTTGATAATCACAGTGCCACACTAGTCATGTAAACTGTGTACGGTACACATGTCATCAGAAAAGGTGTGTCATCCATGGAAAAAGATGTCAGTATTCCACTCTACTCATCAGTCATAAAACCCATCATAGAGTACAATGGCCCTGTTGGTATGTACCTTAGAAGACATCTACAGCAACTGTAGACATGAGACACATACCTCACAAAGAGTATTACCAGACTCAAACAGATGCCCTATGCAGACTGTCTTAAAAAACCACAGCTACACTGTGTTACATACCGCCTAGCCAGAGGCAATCTCTGCCTAACATACAAAGCTATGTCAAACCCACAGGTGTTGGACATGCTCCATATAAACAGATTAAAATCCATACAAGCTACACACTGTACTGATCTAAACCTTGTAACGTCAAAAGGCAGAACATGCTGGAGTGGTACATTATCATCTCAGACACATACCATACTCTGGAACTAACTACCTATCAATATCAAATAAAGGTCCTCATTAGCAGTTGCCATGAATAATCATGATGATTGAATGTGAGATAGGAAATACAACCTGGGAATTACCTCTGTGGCTCTGCATGACAGGGGCACATGAATTTAAATTAAATGGGTGTTGAAGGGCAGTGTACCATATGGCTAGGCTTCCATAAGCCCTACGGCTAATAGCCTATTAGCTACCTAGGACCTGATACACACACGCATGTACTTGTTGCATTACTTGCTATGTGAGGTTGACTGAGTGTGATGGTGAATGTGTAGGTGAATGTGTCAAAGTTGTGCATATGTGTGATAGCCTAGTGGGAAGCTGTTTATATCCTGGTATGTAGTGTTGTAGCTCTGATCCCAGCAAAAGATATGTATGCTACTGCTAGGCAGGAAAAGCAGTATGGCATATGGTGTGACGTAGTCCCATGGTGTTGACTGGAGTGTGCCATTGTAGGCTAAAGCAGTACATGTATGCTTATTGATTGTTAACACTAGTGAATACAAATCCCGTATGAACTGTAGTACTACCTGAAGCTGTAGGCCTAAACAGCACAGTATGGTGTATATCCACATTGCTTGGAAACACTGTTTTGTTTGTACCTGTAGTCCTCACACATTACATACCTCAGGCATAAGGTTTTGTAAGTGCTGACACACAGTACTGTATGGTACACAGGTAAAACTCATCTGGGTTGCCATACCCTTGTGTCTTGTAGGTATGTCTGATGTGTGTGTGAGTATGCCTGTAACATGGCCTCGGTGGTATGTGTGTCACAGGATATAAGTGCATATCTAGCAACATGTATAGTGTAGTACAGCAGTATGCCACCTATATTGATGAATGTGCACATATGTTACTTAGGGGTTTGCTATCAACAAGTAGCATGGTGTACTGGTAGTACTGTAACTGTACTTTACATTCATTTCAATGGATGACAAATGTCTGTATGCATTAGCTTCATATATACCTCCTGTGGCTAGGTGGTGCATTGTGTCACATACAGTGTGCCATATACTGTTGTATAGTCTTACATACTGGTTTCACTTTGTTGCTGTGCAAAACATGGTTTGGTATATAGTATGTGCCAGGCACTGTCAGGCAGTTGTGGGCTGAGCAGTGATATGTGGTATTAAAAGTGTGTATCTACTGACAGCCAATAGGTTGCTATATATGGCATTTCATTGATGTCTGTACTTTAGAATGTTAAGTGTGCCACATGGCTTGCTCACAATTATTGTTTTATTGTCTTCCAGGGACATGTCTCACAATCGAAAACCCGCGTATTCCCCTGAAGAGGAGGAAGTCATCCTAGATGCCCTAATACAACATCACAACCTGCTGTACTCCAAAACCAGCCAGGACCAGCATGGGTGCACTGCACTGTGGCAGGATGTTGTCCATCGTGTGAATGATGTAGGCATGCATAACCGGACTTATGAGCAGGTATGCCACCACTGCAGTGATTTAATCAGACATATCCGGCAGCATGCCTCCGATGTCCACAGACAACAGCTTGCCACAGGTGGTGGTGCAGCAACACATCCACCCCTCACCAGAGTGGAAGAGCTGCTCCTCAGCATGGTGGCTCCTGGCCAACCACTACAACAGACATGTGTCATCATGGAGGCCAGAGTCACCCAGCACGTTGACTCAGAGTGTGCAGGTAACATGGCATATCTGTAGACTACTGTTAGCTCGATTGTTAGAATATGCATTTATCAGATGTGCACTGTGTATTTAGAAGATGTGGAGCCTGTTGTCATGCAATACTGATAATCTGGTACATAATCTGTATGCCTGTGACTGTCACCTGTTGTACTACTGTAAAATTACAAACACACAGCAGTAATGCCATAGTTGTTGACACTGACAAACTGTCTCATATCCTTGTAGGTCCCTCTGGTGTGATAGCAAGACAGCAGACCCATGCTGGTGAGTGTTCTACATTTAATATAGCATATAACATGTGCATGTCATAGGAGAGTTGTAGGCCATATACACATTTAAAACACCTACACATAATGCATGCTCTGCATGTTCTCTGTGGGACTATGCACATCCCAGTAACATGAGTAGCTGCCTCAAACACATACAATACACAGAGCATCCCAACCAATTGTGGTACACTGTAGTGGACATTGTATAGGCAGAGTTAATACACATGCACACAGCATACACCACTTTGTCATATGCAGTAAGTGTTAATATGATACACATGGTGTATGTAGACACCTGCTGTAAGTTCAGACTCCAATATCCCAAATGCCATCAACACAGCACACATACTATACCTGAGGGGTAGAGGCCTATCATGGGGCGGTGCGACACACTTCAACACACAACACATTCATGTTAGGCAATGCTCCCTTTTGAACACCTTACATACCCATGTAACAACTGGCTGTGAAATTGTTAATGTAGCCAAAGTGGTGCAGGTCAGGTACAGCAGGATAGTTGCCAGTGTGGCATACATTAGTGGCCTTGAGTGACCCCATGATGCTGCCTGATGATGGCTCATGGTACTACACTACATCCAGTTACAGTAACTACAGTACTACACATAGCATTCATTGTTATACACCTGACAGTTGTGTGCATCCGGCCATGGTATGTATACCTATGAGTGATGGTGCACAGGACATTGGAAAGCATTTTACACTTGCACAGCAATGTTGTGTCCATGTACATATTGTGTTCCAGGGTGAGGCCAATCATTGAGCAACACACATGCATCAAAGACATGTATACTGTTATCAACAAGGACTCTCTACACTCGCACTGCTTGCTGTTGAGCAACACACAACTTGCATGCTGACACATGTGATAGGACTCTTTGGCTTGTGATACTGTACTCCACCATCAACCACTAATGAGTATGTTCTATATTGCTGTTGGTGTGTGTGTGTGTGTGTGTGTGTCAACTTGACTGAGTAGTGTATTTGTATGCATGTGTGCATGTGTTCATGTGTGCATGTGTGCTTGTGTGCATGTGTGCATGTGTTCGTGTGTGCATGTGTGCATGTGTTCATGTGTGCATGTGTGCATGTGTGTATGTGTGCATGTGTGCATGTGTGCATGTGTTCATGTGTTCATGTGTGCATGTGTGCATGTGTTCATGTGCACATGTTCATGTGTGCATGTGTTCATGTGTTCATGTGCGCATGTGTTCATGCGTGCATGTGTGCATGTGTGCATGTGCACACCTGTGTGCATGTGTGCATGTGTGCATGTGTGCATGTGTTCATGTGTGCATGTGTGCATGTGTGCATGTGTTCATGTGTGCACGTGTGCATGTGTGCATGTGTTCATGTGTTCATGTGCATGTGTTCATGTGTTCATGTGTGCATGTGTGCATGTGTGCATGTGTGCATGTGTGCATGTGTTCATGTGTGCATGTGTGCATGTGTTCATGTGTGCATGTGTTCATGTGTGCATGTGTTCATGTGTTCATGTGTGCATATGTTCATGTGTGCATGTGTTCATGTGTGCATGTGTGCATGTGTGCTAACATCCTGTACAGATTGTAAAGTGTGTTTCCTGTCTTCCTCTCACAGGTGCTGAGGTTTTGTTGGATGAGTGCAACAGGGAAACTGAAGTCACTGCCACAAATAGTGGACATGATGATACATGTGTTGTGGCACAGGCAGGTGTGACAGGGTCTGCCGTTGGTCTGCCAATCGACAGTACACAGCTTTCCACCCCATCTATGTGCACATTCATACTGCCAATACATCCCTCAACACCAATGGCCTTAGCTGAGGAACAGCATACAGTAGGCATTGACCAGGATAGTGTGGTATCTATGGCACATGCAACCCCTCACAGCAGCCATACCCAGACACCTGGAATGGTACCACATAGGTATATGTCCAGGGGTTCTTGTGGGAGCACTGCTGGTCATAATGCCCCTGGCAGATGTGCCCCCACAGGTCTCACAACCTCAGGTATGTTCTGGGCTGTAATGCAGGCACAGGCACGTATGGAACAGTACACCAGGCAGGGACTAAGGGTGCAGAGGGCCCATAACACCGCTATCAATGACAGTATCCGTGACCTTGCTGGTGCCATCCGTAATTACACCGATATCATTGATAGACATTGGGGGGAGACACTAGATGTCCTCCGCAATGTAATGTCCATGTGCCAGGACAGTGCAGGACAGCTGAGATGTCGACGTGGATGTATGCCAGCAACATCATCAGCTGGCAGTTGTCACGGACGACACACAAGTCCCAGCCACTCCCATAGTGGCAGTACCAGCCCCAGCAATGTTGGGGCTGGGCTGTCAATAGACCGTCCTAGACGACAACATGCACGTGGCTCTGGCCAGTTCCAGCAGGGACATGGGTCCAGTTGACATCCCTCTGCCTCTGATGATAGTACCCAGTCTGGCTTAGTATCTTATACTGTCCGTGGCACCTCTGCCAGGCACAGGTACTGTGTTCATGGCCGGAGACAGTGATCTGCACAGCCTGGCAGGTACAGTCTGTGGCTGTCCCACAACCTCCCAAATATGGCAGCCACATGGTGGAACTGTGTGCATGCAGACACACACACACATAAACCAAACACCTAGGGCTAGTACATACACACACACACACACACATTACATCAACATTGACCCATGCTGTACTGTTGTCCCTCACACACACACACACACACACACACACACACACACACACACACACACACACACACACACACACACACACACACACACACACGTCGATTGGATGGGCCATTGTCGGGCTCTGGCAAACCAACAACACACCCTGTGCATATGATGAAACTGTGCCACCTCCTGTCATCTGTGACATTGATGCAGGAACAGGCTAACATGGTGCTGATACACAGGTTGACCTAATAGCAGTGTAGCAATGTTAGCATGTTGTCAACAGTAAAGTGTAATGATATCCTTGTAGGTATATCTGAGCAGGCATGATGCATTAAAGCTATGATTATCAATGTAGTATTGTTTACACCAGTGTTAATTCCAAAAATGTATTGTCTGCCCATGTGCCACTTGGCTGATGTCTGTGGTACTGGCAGCATGTGTTGGTGAGTGAACGGTACATGTGTGATGTGTGCAGTACAGATTTGCAGGTGTACATTTGTGAACATGGTGGAGGTGCACTGTCTGCATGTACATGCATAGTGGACACATGGGAAGGGTGACATGCCCTGTATTACACAGCGTTAACACTTCATATTTCCTGTTGGTGGCCAGTATGCATTTTACTACACATATGTTACAACTTGGGTACACGTGTGTATGACATGGTTTGACAATTAGCTGTGGGTGATACTGTTAATATCAGTCATTGGTTTGCATTCTGGTAGTATACATAACCTCAACAGCCTGACTTTAACCAATCGTTAGATGATATCTTGACAACTGACACACAGATGTAGGATACACAGTAGCATTTGAATTCTTCCGGTACTATACTATACCAGTAACCAGTGGTATTGACCGCCACCAATTCCTGGGACCACTCCTGTTTGGCATGTAGCCATCCTAGGTACAAGCTAACACACTAGGGATATGTCCGTCCACATCTGGTAATGCATACAGTGGCCTACAATGTATTCTCCGGATGAGACACTTATCCTTCACAAGGGTATCATACAGACAAATACCTGTTGACCAACCCATGCTGTAAAGCTATGAGCCAACTATAGCATAGTCATCCACATTTACTAAACATAGTATCCTGACAGTACCACATAGGTAGTAGCCCACAACATGTAACAGGGGTACCGATATGTACATACAGCCACATGTTATGTCATCTGTCCTTTGGTTTTCACATTTCCAAAGGTATTCTGATGTCCCTCGATGTATCACATAAGCAATAAGGGGTCTGTATGCATATCCACAAAGTTGTTGTACACCTATAATGAATGCCCATTATTGACAGACTGTGTTGTGTTTGAACATGTCTGAAATATGCCCCAGGCATGAACTCTCACTCACACTAGTCTATAGAAACTGTCATGGGTGTATGTGACACAGATGACCTAGGCCACAGATCACTACAGTGGCTGGCCTTGTCACAAACATACATATGTGACCTAAGGTCTGAGAAGCAGCAGCACAAACTGTCAATGGTACCTGCCCCCTGGCTTACAAATGAAACCAAGAAAAAAATCCTCCTCAGAAATAAAGCCTGGTCTAAGTGGCGAACTACCAAAAGTACATCAGATCAACAAAGCTTTAGACATATGAGAAACATGACAAAAAAAGATATTATCTCAGACAAAAAAAACTTCTACTGTAAAATGCAGCAAACTAACCAAAACAACCCTCAAAAATTCTGGGCTAGTATCAATAAACTCCTCTATCCAGGTCACTCAGGAACGCCAACCCCAACAGGTGCAACACATGAGACTCCTATCCAAACTGCCAATGCTTTCAATTCCTTCTTCACAGAGGCTATCCAATCTCTAGCCAGTCAACTAGTCCTGATAGAGCCAGTCTTCTTAACTCTTCTCCGAGCTCTCGTCCTACCTTCCCACCTCTACAAATTATATCTATAAACTCATTCTAAAACTTAAACCTTGTACTCTTTCTGCTGACCAGATCCCAGCCAAATACCTGCAAAAAACAGCTAAAGAAGTAGCTTACCCGATATCCATCCTGATTAATAGAACTACTAACGAAGGAATCATCCCTGACATATGGAAAATCTCACACATTATCCCCCTACACAAAGGTGGCAACTCAAATGAATACTCTAACTATTGACCTATAGCCCTACTATCCCCCTTAGCAAAAATAATGGAAAAATGTATTCACCATCAGCTTCTAAACCATTTAATTCAACATAACATACTTGCTGAAAGCCAACATGGCTTTAGGCCATTCCACAGTACTACTACTGCCCTCTTATCTTTTACTGATACCATAAACAAAAGCTGCAATAACAATGTTCTCTCTTCCTCTCTATTTATTGATCTCTCAAAAGCATTTGATATGGTTAACCACTCTCTACTTATAAATATTCTGAAATCACTCTCTCTTGATACTTTGGCTGTACAATGGTTTACTTCTTACCTCAGCAATAGGCAACAGGCTGTGCTCTGGGAGAATAAACTATCATCCCGCCTTCCAGTCTCACTCAGTGTCTCTCAGGGCTCCATCCTAGGCCCTCTATTATTCTCAATATTTATCAATGATCTCTACCTAGCTATTCCTCAGGCAACATGCATACAATATGCAGATGATTCTACTTTAATCTGTGTAGCTGAATCTTCATCAGAATTACAATCCCTAACTCAGAAAATATTTAACATAGTTGAAACCTGGGTCTTAAAACATTGCCTTCTCTTGAATCCCAAAAAAAACAAAGCTCCTTCTCTTTACACCTACCCGTAAATCCATGCCCTTAGATTTCTCTGTCATTTCTAACAATGGCACCCTCATATCCCTGATTCTACCACCAAACTCCTAGGAATAACTATAGACAATCACCTCAGCTTTGATAACCATATTAACAATACTATAAAAACAGTCAACAGAAAAATGGACTCCCTATACAGGATTAAATATTTTCTCACTCCAACCACCAGCACTACTATTGCCCACTCTCATCTAATCTCAACACTCCTCTATGCCTCACATATTTACACCAACCTATCCAAGAAGAATCTTAAACTCACTACATCTTACAACAACATTGCCAGATTTGCTACTGGTAATCACTTTAGAACTCATCACTGCCAGAATCTAAAACAACTAGGATGGCTTGAACTGCAAAATCAGCTTTATTTTAACCAACTAACCATTGTTCATAAGATCCTCAACCAGCCCAACAACACTCATATACTCTCAAACTTCATTACTCCGTATAAAAATCTGAATACCTAACCTCTACTTAGTATTAGTAAGTCTAATAACATGGCAGGAAACTCTTTTCTCTTACACAACTGGGAAATACTGGAATCTTCTACCTAGTGATCTTATATCACTTCCTTCCCTACCCCATTTCAAACAAAAACTCAAACTACACCTTAGAACACACTGGTTATGCCCTTGCACTAACCCTGACTAACATATTACCTCAGTGACTAAGTTTCTCCTAACTCCTCTTTAATTATAATTTAATGCTCTTTCTGCAAACTTTAGAAAAATAGCAAACCCACTTTAGTGATGTTCTACCTCACATGGATATCTTGAGCAACATGTTATCAATACTCTTATGCAACCACTCTCATGAAATTGTAAACCTTAAGTTTAATCTACCTCATGTGAATATTTTGTCCCACATTATTGTAAATATTTGTCTTGTAATAAACTGTAAAATGTTTGTATCTACTGCTATGTTAACTTGATTGTAACCTGACAAACACTGTTTTGTCTTTGTAACCTTATACATTTTGTTATAACGTATCTGTCTTTGGAGCTTTTCTCCCCGGGCCTGTACTGAAAATGGACATATATCCAGTTGGACTAGCCCGGTCAACAAATGTAAAATAAAAAATAAAAAACTGTAATCATATAGAACGCAGGCTTCACACCTATGAACTAATCGAGGTCACATGTGCATATATGTATTTGCCACACAGATACCTGAAGTGTGCAATGCACATACTGTTGTTTTACTGATATACGAAACCACAAAAACTAACAATAAAACCCAAATTAGGGTTAAACAAAGAATAAATCCCAAACAGTTCAGACCACTGCAAAACGAAGCCAAAGAAAGCCGATGCGTTATTTCCAAATACTTTAATCAAGACTTAGCGCTTTCACCAACAAACTGTGGCATCCTCTGAGTCAATGGCTACAATGCAAAAACACCAAGTTTAAATCGTGTAATAACTGAATCAATAAAACAATTACGCACTTATTCAATCAAGCACAACCACCATCCAGTGAGTCCTTAAAAACATAAAATTGTTGGTTTCTAACCATAAAAAATGTTTAAAAATATACATATATATTGTAATGCATAAAACGTTTGTATAATGATGAATATGATAAAATACAAATATGGTGAATTTAAATATTAAATCACATAAGATTTTTGCCTCAATATTGGTTTTAAGGATATACAATCATTTAAACCAGGTTGCTTCATTGCGTTGAGCCTAAGCTGCCACTCCGCTTCACGAAGAGCAACCTTATTACCTATATCCCCACCTTGATCGGTAACCACCCGATCAATGATAAAAAACACAAACTTTTTAAAACTAGAGCATTTGACAGAATGGAGATATAGGGCATTGTGAGCATCTTTGTTTTTAACAGATCTAACATGCTCTAAAGCCCTATCCCTTAACCTACGTGTGGTCATTCCAACATAAAATGCGTTGCAGGAGGTACATGAGGCTACATAAATGATGTTTTTGCTGTTGCAGTTACATGTACCTGGGCATACTAAAGTACGCCCATAACCTGCCACACAAATATAAGGCCCTACCGCCACAAACCTACATGCACTACATGTTCCACATCTACCCATCCAAGACTTTGCTGGCTTAGAGACCCTCTCTAGGATACTCTTCAAATTCGGTCCCTTACTGAAAACTATCCTAGGTTCAAGCCCTACAATGGCCTTTAATTCAGAACTCAGACTGTTGTCCCATGCATGCTTCACTACAGTACACATTTCTGAAGCTTTTTCACTGAAATGTAAAACAAAAACTGGACCCACATCAATCCTCTCTATTTCATTGAAACATTCAACCTCAATAACCCTGTTCAACCCCTCATCAACCACATGATTTCTTAAAATGGGGGAATATATTGTTCTCCTCTTTTTGTACACATCTTTCTTGATTTTTAACAACAAATTCAAGGGGTAACCACGGTCACGTAACATCCCAATTAATTTGTACATCTCCTTTCTAAACACTTCCTCATCACTGACCAATCTGGACGTCTGACTCTACACCAGTTACAAGTGGCGTCCCACAAGGCTCAGTCCTGGGACCTCTCTTGTTCAGTATATATTTCTCTGACATACAGGTTAACACAGGAGGAATATGGCTGACCAAGTTCGCAGATGACTGCAAACTGGGTGCCATAATCAACTCTCCAGCTGGCACAAGCATCCTCCAAAAGGGTCTCACAGAGATGGATAACTGGTGCCAGAGCCATGGCCTACAGCTAAATGCCATTAAATGCATAGTCATCCCCTTTGGGAATAACAAAGTGCCCACACATTACCACATAGGTGGTAATCCATTAAGTACGGAAGAAGTTATTAGAGATATGGGGACCCGAGTAGATAGTAATCTCGCCTTTGACAATCACGTTGCCAAAGTGGTTAGACAGACCTTCTATATAGCCCACCTTATCCCAAAAGGTTTCACATCTAGATCAAGTGAGGTCATTGTGCCCCTATACTCATCAGGCCCATGATTGGATACAATGCCCCATTTGGGATGTACCTTACCCGACACCTGCAGCAACTGTAATGGCCACAAATGTACCTCACCAAGTGGATCTAGAGACTCACACAGATGCCCTGCGCAGTTCAGCTAAAGTAACTCCAACTCTACTCAGTTGCTTACCGCATACTCGGATGCAATCTGTGTCTGATGTTTAAAGCCATGTCCAACCCAGAATTAATGGACATGCTCCACCTCAGGATATCCGAATCTCTTAGAGCTACATGCTCCAGGGACTTAAACCTCAGCACAGATATTAATAGGACATGCTGGAGGGACAGATTCATATCCCAGAGGTTCTCCTCACTCTGGAATGAGATCCCAGTCCCGCATAGGCAGAGCCCCTCACTGACCCTCTACAGGAGAAATATTGATGAGTGGATGGGTGATCGTATGTTTACCCCTGGGATCTCTTCTGGGTCCCTGCTAGAGAGAGGCACAATAAACTAACCGTAAAAGGGCTATCTTGTGTGACCTACTATTCACAGGCACAGTCTACTAATCTAACAGGGTTGCGAAAGCCAAATACACTCTGGCTAGTCTTATAAATGCCCTAGGGCAGATAGCCTAGTATCAACCTATGAACCAATGATAATGTTTGGAGTGCACATTGTTTATTGATGATACTGATTGCAGGTTTTTTATCTTCTTTGCTTTCCCACTTTCTAAGAACAACCTAAGTATCTGTAGAACATATTTGATTATGACAGGGTTCCAATATATTATATATGTGTCTGTTGTCATATAACTGTGTGCATAAGACGGATTGGTGAATAGTGAGAGGTTCCCGGGTTAACACATGCAACTGCCGGATATGTGTGGCCCACTGCTATACTCAGACATGGCCTAAGTGTGTGAGCATGCCCAGTTTGGCCTTTCATTGTTTTGTTGCCTGACATTTGTCTCATTTATTCAAGTGTGTGCGCATGCCCAGTGTGACCTTTCAGTATGTTGCTGTCTGAAGTCCACTACATGTGTTAATGTGTGTGAACATGACCAATATTAACATTTATACTATATGTGTGTTGAAAATCAGGTTCTATTTTTACTGCAGGGCTCACCTTTGTGTCATAACTCGACAGGGATTATGCTGTGCCTGCAGGGTTTCCATGAGATACTTTGCATAGACTTATCAACATTTCTTCATACAGGCTGACTAGTGAAATACTGTCATGGTTTAGTGGTGCAGTACTATGACTATAGTGCACAGTATCCTGGGTTCAAGGCCTGTCACTGCTTTATATTTTCATACTGAGCAGACCAGACTGCTTAAGGGCCAGTAGAGCAAATATGAGCATGTTGGCTTTTGCCCAACTTTGACCAAGCTTGTCCAACATTGCACAACATTAACCAACATTGCTGAACGTTGCCCAATATTGTTCAACATTGACCAAAGTTGTGCTAGTTAGTGTGTGCAATTTTGTTTACATATACTAAATAGGGGTAAAAGCTGTTTAGCACTGCTTTATATTGCCTATGTCGGATGCACATATTACACTCCCTATACATGTTTGAAAACAGGTAGTGTCAAGTTAGGCATCCCTTTTACTATATGTGCGAGTCAGAGAGAGGTATAATTTTCAGGGTTCCTACTGAGCCAGTGTATGTGCTATGCGTTGCCTCTTTGCCAAGGCCAAAGCATAATGGACACGCCTCCTTCTGCCTACTGGGGCAGGCTCAGGTTGTTCCTCCTCCGAGTCACACTCTGCCTGTGATGGCCTTGGCAATGGTGGGGGGCTGTTTGGCCCGGGCCTATGCTGCTCCTGCTGCAGCTGTTTTCACAGGATCATATTGTGTAGCATAGCACATACCGTGACAATTTGGGTACATGTTGTTGGTGAGTACTGCAAGGCTCCACCAGATGTGTCCAGGCACCGGAACCGTGACTTGAGCAGCCCAAACACATGCTCAATTACATTTCGTGTTTGTGCATGTGCCTCATTATGGCATTCCTGTTCAGGTGTGTGTGTGTTTCTGATGGGTGTCATCAGCCACGGCTCCAGTGCATAGCCAGCATCCCCCACTAGGTGACCATGAGGGATGTCCCCAATGGCAAATGTCTGGTAAAGCTGTGTCAGATGCCAGATATGGGAATCATGGTAGCTTCCAGGGCAGCCAGCACACACATTCAGTATTATGCCCTGGGCATCACACACAACTTGGCAGTTGATGGAGGGGGAGCCCTTGTGGTTAAAGTAGACCCTACCCCGCTCACAGGCTGGTGCTTTGATGCATATGTGCATGCAGTCTATTGCACCCACTACCTCAGGGTATTCTGCTATTTGTTGGAAAAGACGTATATTGCTGGCCAGTACCTCACGGGAATTGGGGAAATATACATGATCACCAACATGTGCTGACATGGCATCCAGGAACTGGTGCAGTACCCCGGATGCTGATGCCTGTGATATCACCATCATATCATCAGTTGGTCTCTGGAAGGTACCTGTTGCTAGTATTCTTAGGCCAGCACATACCTTGGTTTCCACTGGGATGGGTTCCCCTCTGTTGGTTCTGTGTGTGAGTCATGGCCTAAACAGATCAACTATTTGCTGCATGAGGTCTCTGTCCACTCTATAGAGCTCCACTATCTCCAGCTCATGTAGCCCCTGATAGGTTACCCTGGGCCTGTACACTCTTCTCCGTCTCCTCACTGGGGGTTGTCCAGCAGCATTCGCATTGTCACCACCCTCAGCATGTTGCATATGTCGCCTTATAACAGCAATGGCAGCCCCTAACATTTCTTTGTCTCAGTAAAGCTTTTTCAGTTTTCACTTCTATTAGTTTACTGTAGTGTTGCAGTGTCTCTGAGATAAACATGGTGGAAAGTTGTTTGCAGAGTTTTAAGGGCTGAGCTGGGCTGGGCTAGTGTACTGCCTGTGTAATTGCTTGATTCTGATTGTTTTCACCTGCTAGCTCTGCTAGTACTCCCTGGTTAACTTCCTACCATTTGTTGTGCTTCCTTTTCCCTTTCGGTTTCCTCAGGGGGTAGCGCCGTGAACACAAGCGCAAACACGCGCACACCAGCTCACAAGCATGCACACATGCTTACACAGACTAAAACTTGCTTATTCTTGCTAAAACGTGTGCACACAGGCGCAAACACACTTACACAACTTTAAACAACCTTACACATACTTATTCCGGCTTAAACGCGCGCACAAGGGTGCACACACACGCACATAGTCTTACTCGGATATACAGGCCCGCACCAGCACGCAAACACATTCCAGGCACTTCAACAAGAAACTTTAGTGTTATCCACGGCATACACCTTCTATTTCTTGCCTTTAGCTAGGATACCTATTGAAACACCTCTTCTAGTGATGAGTAACTGACAGCAAACACATGCCACTCTGCTCCAATGAGCTTACATTCTTTCATACATACCCCCCTCATGATGTCACCTATCTTCTACTCTGTTACTCCCCTTATCCTACTCATACACTCCACTGACTGTGCTCATTTGCTATGTAAACTTGGGATTCACTATCCTTACCCTCATTTGCATGGGATTGCCTACTAATGCTTGGTTACATCTCTTAGACTGAGCTTCCCCCCTTAGCAACCTCTACTCGGTAGCCATGTTGTCTTCAGCCTGCCATTCCCTTGCATTGTAAATTAAGAATTACAATAAAATCCATATTTGTGGATTTTAATTATTGGTTTTCTGGTTTTTAGAGCGCTGCACATTTGTGCGGCGCTGTGCTACGCTTAAACTTTGGAGATCGGGATAAAAAAAAGTTATTTTATTTTTATTTTGCATCGGTGAACATTGCCAATGGCCGTATTTTTGGCCATTGGCATGCTTCCTCAACTGGATGCATCCTTTTTTTTGGAGCTGTCACGGCTCCGTTTTGCTATTTGCAGAACGGTACTCAGTTGTCAACAGAGTACATTTCTGCAAATAACACTACTCTTACTCGGACAGGTTCGGGTTTCCTGTATCACAAATTTACCTCATTTGCATAGCTTTCACCAGCAATTGAGGTAATTTGCATATCCTAGCCCTGTCCGTGTAAGAGTCGTTTTAGGAGCTCTCTTGCACGCCCCTACCGGCTGTTCCTGGATCGCTCGGCAGACATGTTGGCTGCATGGAGTCTTACTCTACTCTTAGACTCCATGCAAGCCTTCGTGAATCCGGCCCACATGTCTATATCTATATTGTACCCACATTACAACTTTTCTATACTGAACTATGGCTCATACATTTGTATATATCATTAACACACTGGATTCTTCACATACTGAACCTTAGCTCATAAATTTGGATATATTGTTCACACACAGGAGCATTTGCATACTGAATAATGGCTCATACATTTTATTTATTTATTTATTTGCAGTTTGTTTGCCAAGATGGTCCATTGGCTCCATTGGTGAGGAGTCAGTTTCCAATCGAGTCCTGGGGAGAAAAGCTACAAAAAAATACAAATTACATAATAAAAAGCAAGTTATAAAAATGCAAAGTATAGAAATAAAGTAAATTGGCATTTGAAGGCTCAAATTAGTGCAATGCAAAAGCAGAATTCTTTAGAAACAATCAAAAATATTTACAAATGGGGCGTGGCCAAGGATGAACACAGGATAGCAGCAGATTTCTTCAGCTCCACCAATTTCATTACATTGACAGGAATTAATTACTTAAAAAATTAATTTTTGAAGTAATTTTCTTTCTAAATATGTTTGTTTTATATAGTTCTTGAACTATATCTAAAAAAGAAAGGAAATCTTAATAATATTCCTGTCAGAAATTACTTTGGAAATTTTCCTGTCAGTTTATCAGTCTGAAATGAGTTCCAGTAAGACAAATTCTCAAGACTCCAGCATCAAGAAAGAACTTCAGTCTCTGATAATTATAGTCCAGCAACTTACTGCTAAGATGGATAAAATGGATACTAAAATAGACACAAAACAAATAGACTTGTTACATATGGACCTGCAACAACAGAAGATCCAGATGACAGGCATAGAAGTAGC